>NC_091127.1:170190021-170370021 GCF_040183065.1 Periplaneta americana
ATGAAAATAGTTGGCGACACTGACTAAACAAAAGAACGACCATGCGATAAATTGATAGTGACAATCGAGCTGCAGAAATTATCGCAATGTATGACTGTGATTGGTTGGAATTATATTTCATTACACTTCATTGGCCGAAAATGGAATGACGTCATATAAACGAAATAGTCGTATATAATTATATTCATACAACTCATGTTCGGTTTTATACAGTATAGCTCTGGGAGTTCTACTGTTTGCTTCGTAGTAATTGATGCGGAGAACGCTATGTTTGTGATATACGGAAAGTGGATTCACTAAAAGTTTCGTCGTGAAAAGAAGAAATTGAATTAGAAGGAAAATTAGATTTTATGTACCGACGAATCCTCGTGTCTCTAGTAGATACAAACCTAATTTTCAGTGTATAAAGTATACAACGAAATATTGATTTTATAATTTGATGAGTTGCTTAATTACAAACACTATGCTCAGAATTTCGAGGTAAAAATTAACACATGATTATTTTAAAGACTATTAGCGTGATAATCAATCAAATTCAGAAAATAACAGGACAACACAAATATAACATATATATTATTTTAATGTACCGAAGTACATATGATATTTCCATACAGATATTCTGCGTCATCATACGATGAAAGAGTAATGGAACGGAGAAAAATTCTCTCCGACGCCGGGATTTGAACCCGGGTTTTCAGCTCTACGTGCTGATGCTTTATCCACTAAGCCACGCCGGATACAACTCCGACGCCGGTTAGAATCGTCTCAGATTAAGCTCCAACTCTTGGGTTCCCTCTAGTGGCCGCCCTCTGCACTACGTCATAGATGTCTATGAACGCAGGACCGAAGTCCACACATGTGCTGAGGTGCACTCGATATGAGTGACTAGTTGGCCGGGATCCGACGGAATAAGCGCCGTCTTAAATCACGAGGTGATTTACGCATACCATATATATTATTTTAATGTACCGAAGTACATATGATATTTCCATGCAGATATTCTGCGTCATCATACGATGAAAGAGTAATGGAACGGCGCTTATTCCGTCGGATCCCGGCCAACTAGTCACTCATATCGAGTGCACCTCAGCACATGTGTGGACTTCGGTCCTGCGTTCATAGACATCTATGACGTAGTGCAGAGGGCGGCCGCTAGAGGGAACCCAAGAGTTGGAGCTTAATCTGAGACGATTCTAAACGGCGTCGGAGTTGTATCCGGTGTGGCTTAGTGGATAAAGCATCAGCACGTAGAGCTGAAAACCCGGGTTCAAATCCCGGCGCCGGAGAGAATTTTTCTCCGTTCCATTACTCTTTCATCGTACAAATATAACAGTAATAATTACAACTGAATTAAGGTCAACACTTGGGGTCTATGATAAATAAGTAACTATTAAAGTTGCAAATTTAAGACTTAAGATATTACAATTATCATTACATAATGAGTTGGCAGTTTTAAGACGCTTATTTAATTTCGAACCTGTGCCGCCAAGAAATATAACTGAAAGATTAAAAACAATAAATGTAATATACAGTATTTTACATTCTAACACCATCTCACCAAATATTTGTAACAATAGCTGGAGCAAATAGCTGAACGGAATGTAATGTGTAACAAAACCAATTAATTAGATTAAATTTCTATACTAAAATGACAAATGTTCAGAAAACTGAATAGCGACAGTTACAGAACAAAAGCGTGTATAAATAAACTTAACAAAAAAAAAAGATACACAGTGAGGTCAACATAAAAAATTATCTTCATACAATTCACTCTATATTGACATTTATTTGGAGTGATTTATTAAAGGATGCATTCAATACTAATTTAGAAAAATGTTAAACGAATTATTCTTGCATCAAAAAGCATCCTATATAGAAAGGAGGATGTGGACAGTTACGGTCATAAAATCGAAGTATGGATGACAAAATATTTGGAACAATATTAGTAGTACGCGGGGTGTGTTACAGAGCTAAAAAGATACATATTTGTTGTTTTATGAGTAAATAATAAATGTTAAAAAAATTTTTTAGTAAGAGTTGTTTCTTTTTTGAAGTAGTTTCCAATAATACCTTCAATAATCTATGTTCTCATTTGAAATTTACTACAGGTTCCCCTACTTCCGGTTTGATATGGGGAATAGTAATATCACCAACCGATCTTTACATAGGCTTTTGTCATAGGTATAAATATCATCATCATGTACAAACATTTTGAGTCGCCTAAGCTGCACGAATGAACGAACAAACTGTCCAGCCATTGGTGTAGCTCAGCGGTAAGGAAGAGTTGAATCTACTGATCCGAGGGGGCTGCGGTCGGGTTTGGGTTTGAATCCCACTTGGGACGATTGTTTGGTTAGATTTTTACCGAGATTTTCTCCAAGCGTAAGGTAAATATAGGGTAATACATATGGATTCCTCGGTCTTATCTCTCCACAATACCATTTCGCTAGCAACAACTCCACCAAAGGTAATAACTCTTTGGTTAATACAGCGTCGTTAAGAGACACTGGGACTGTATGTGACACTTTCTATAATTTTGGTGCAATAGTTTTCAAAATTTTATAGGTTGGTTATATATATATACACACACACACAGGGTGTATCTATATATGTGTCCATAAATGTGTGAACGCATTCCTGGCACCAAAACATAACAAAAACTTCATATGACCATGAGTCCGCAAACCCTTCGTTAGGGAGTTATGGAAGGAATTACCTGCAGTGACCCCTGATTATGGAATTTACCTCAAACTTGCATTTTTCCCACTTTCTTCATTACAGTTGGTCATGACATTTGCTTTGTTTTGTCCGATTGCCTTTTGTTCTGTTTTGTGTTATTCACAGCAACATTCATCACATCACAAGATGTATTCAGTGTCATCCAAAGAATTTGGTTTATGCATGATGGTGCTCCACCTCACTTTGCTGCGATAGTTCGCCAGTATCTCGATAACCAGTTTCCGAACAGATGAATTGGTCGAAGGGATCCATTGCATGGCCTGCCCGATCGCCAGATTTAAATCCAATGGCTTTTCACCTCTGGGGACATTTAAAATCCTTGGTGTATTCAACACCTGTACCTAATATCGATGTTCTGAGGGAGAGTATCCAAAATGGATTTGATCAAATCCGTAACACCCCAGGACATTTGCACAGAGTACGGCAAACCGTGGAACGCAGGCTCAGGACATGCATCGAAGCAGGAGGAGGTCACTTTGAGCAATTTTTGTAAATGTGTTTTGTTAAATGTATCACATATACCAATAAACCCATAACTCCCTAACGAAGGGTTTGCGGATTCATGTTCATATGAACTTTTTGTTATGGTTTGGTGTCAGGAATAAGCTCCCACATTTATGGACACATATGTAGATACACCCTGATATATTTGTAACAAATTTCATACATTAGTTCCTTCAATATTAATTTTTTCTCTTATTTTATCAAACTAAATCGAACTGACTTATGGACAACGTTCCTCAGTATATTTCCAATAAGACTCCTCCACTGCTCATACAGCCGAACAATCCATTTAGAGAATTGCGTCGAATTTTCGGAAGGAGAATTATCAGCGAATATTATTTTGTGGTTCCCACGAAGTCCATATTTAACACCATGTAATTTCTATCTATAGGGGGCACTTAAATTAATAAGGTTTATGCGAAAAATCCGCATTCAATAAATGAGCTTAAGACTATATAAAGGTTGAAATCGAGTCAATCAGTGAAGCAGAACTTCTCAAAGTAATTAACAATTTCATAAGAAGGTGTCAACAGTATGTAGCAGTTGGTGGGGGACATTTTCAACATCTACTTTGATTCGAAGCACGAAAATCTTAGTTACCAGTCCATCGTGCTCTGGAGTGAACAAGGCTCTGAAATCAGCTACAAGGGTCGGTCCGGTTTTTTTTGCCACTACTGTACATATTCTTATACTAAATGTTTCAATACCGGCAGATCGGTTGGCCGCTTGGCCTCAGATAAGCTCCTAGCGGCGGGCGACGAGAAAATGAAAACCGCGAGGCTAAACAACACAGTGTCACTGTATAAGAATAAAACTAATGCAAGTAACGTGATCTTTTTCAAATGAACATACGCGTAACAAACAGATATCAGGCCTATCATGAATAATAATTGACGTAGAATCACTAACAATAATAATATGAAAACAATATTAGTAATAACAACACAAATATGATAATATGCAGAGTGTACACTATATAAACTGCCAAACTTACAGAGGCAGTACATATTTGTCTACTGAAATAAATATCTATACTGTTTTCGCTGTAAGAAAAATCCTAATGTAAACATGAGCATGTTGCTGTCGTACTCGTGATTGGCTCCGAGTCGAAACACTCACATGACGCAGGAAAATATAGTTCGTATTTGGAAGCCATAATCGTGTATTATTTGAAAATAAAAAATTGAATTCTAGTTGTTAAATACGATGAAACATATAACTTCACTCATATGTAAAATGCTATATAAAAGAAAAACTATTTTTATATTTTGTTATGTACTATGAACGCGGATGAATACCAACAGTAATACCGAGATAGTCTGTTCTTGTAACAAGCTGGCGTCACTTGAGCTCGTAGTTGTTCACGTAATGGCTTCTGCATCCTCGGTGTGTGTGGTTATTAAACATAAGAGTGGGAACCCTCTCAAAAGCGAAAAAACAAATAGTCTTAAATGTATATAATAAGTTAAGTGAGTTTTAATTACAGTAATTATAAAGTAAATGTTTCCTAAGCAAACGAATGCATGGTAGTGAGGTTAGGCCTACTTGACGAGTAACGGGAAATGTTTAACATGAAACAGAATGTACAACAGTAGGCGGGGACACGTACTGAGAATCTATGGCGCCAAACAGCGGCCAATGAAGCCTCACTTCAGTCACGTGCTATTGTTTATATTACGATTTTCCTTACAGCGAAAAGATTATAATGAAATTCAATTATCTTATAATTTTATTTTTAATTTGTATGTTTTTAAAATTGATAGTAATTTAATTATTTGTTTACAATCGACTGAAAGTTAACGCCATTGTCAATGACCTTGCGCCCAGCACATACTAATACACAACAGAGTAACAAACGACTGCTTCAACGTAGGTAAATAATTATTATTGTATTCTCATTTTCAGAAACGTTAGACTCTCAACACACATTTTTTTTTCTGGGAAAACCATGACGGTTACAGAAAAATTTTATTTAACTTTTTTCTTCAGTTATTTATGCTCTACCACCAGCATTTTTTTGGCAGTTTATATTGTTTACATCCTGTATACAGAGTGATTAGAACTGTTTTACAAATGAATGCAGATGGTTGTGAGTACCAAGGAAATCATTTTAAATAAATTCACTCGTGTCTGCAAACGGCGACTCTAGCACGATGATATCGCTTAAAAGTGAGACATACGTGCATCTGAGAGGAATGCTTCCTTTCATAAAACAGTTATTTGCCTTTCTTTTGAAACCAAAGTATCCATTTTGTGGAGGTCTGAAGCCCTCTCATACCTTCGACTTGCAAACGAGACGTGATGGTGCTTACAGCATCTGGATTACTAACATCCATGGTTGTCTGTGTTGCAGACGGATTAGTTATCAACTGCGGTGAATGGGTCAACAAGAACTAATGCGGTAATACGCAAAATGGAATATGTACATATATACAGACGCAAATTACAATTATCAATAACAGCCCACGGAAGCATCTTACTTACTTACTTACTCACTCACTCACTTACTTATTTACTTACTTACTCACTCACTCACTTACTTACTTATTTACTTACTTACTTACTTACTTACTGGCTTTTAAGGAACACGAAGGTTCATTGCCGCCCTCACATACGCCCGACATTGGTCTCTGTCCTAAGCAAGATTAATCCAGTCTCTATCATCATATCCCACCTCCCTCAAATCCATTTTAATATTATCTTCCCATCTACGTCTCAGTCTCCCCAAAGGTATTTTTCCCTCCGGCCTCCCAACTAACACACTATATGCATTTCTGGATTCGCCCATACGTGCTACATGCCCTGCCCATCTCAAACGTCTGGATTTCATTTTTCCTAATTATGTCAGGTGAGGAATACAATGCGTGCAGTTCTGTGTTGTGTAACTTCCTCCATTCTCCTGTAACTTCATCCCTCTTAGCCCCAAATATTTTTCTAGGCACCTTATTCTCAAATACCCTTAACCTATGTTTCTCTCGCAAAGTGAGAGTCAAGTTTCACAACCGGTAATATAACTGTTTTATAAATTCTAACTTTCAGATTTTTTGACTGCAGACTGGATGATAAAAGCTTCGGAACCGAATAATAACAGGCATTTCCCATATTTATTCTGTGTTTAATTTCCTCCCCAGTACCATTTATATTTGTTACTGTTGCTCCCAGGTATTTGAATTTTCCCACCTCTTCAAAGTAGAAATTTCCAATTTTTATATTTCCATTTCGTACAATATTTTCGTCACGAGACATAATCACATACTTTGTCTTTTCGGGATTTACTTCCAAACCTATCTCTTTACTTGCTTCCAGTAAAATTCCCGTATTTTCCGTAATCGCTTGTGGATTTTCTCCTAACATACTCACGTCATCCGCATAAATAAGCAGCTGATGTCACCTGTTCAATTCCAAACCCTCTCTGTTATCCTGGACTTTCCTAATGGCATACTCTAGAGCAAAGTTAAAAAGTAAAGGTGATAGTGCATCTCCTTGCTTTAGCCCGCAGTGAATTGGAAACGCATCTGACAGAAACTGACCTATACGGAGTCTGCTGTACGTTTCTGAGTGAAAAATAGTACCATACGAAATACTAAATACGAAGATGCGGTATTAAGACCGAAGAACATAAAAAAACTCCCTCGAAAATTGTCAGAATTAACAGCCATACTCGCTATGGTTCGCGCAGACAATTTTATAAGCCAATAAATGCACAAAAACACGGTTACAACGTGTGATTAAGAGCAGAATTTGAAACTGGAACATGTAGTTTCGCTTTTAATGACATCGGTTAGTTCAATTGACCATTACATCATTGTCGCCTGTATTGGTTTGTTTGTTCATAATCGATACTCCATTTTTATAACTGTAATGTTGCGCGTTCGGAAAGTAATTCATGTGGGATGCCAAAAAACGATAATATGATCTTTGGTTGTGACATTCGTCACACGTCAGATTAGGTTTGAAATGCATTAAAAGGTATTAAACCACAACGCAATTGATCCACTTCGCCGACAGAGCAGTCCACTTCCACGTGTAAGAGGGGCGTGGATTTTGCTCTCTCTTCCTACTATACAGAGTGTTTCATAAAAATGTTAAAGTTTTAGGATTTAATATGGAGGACTAAACAAACCTTACATCCTATTTTATACATAGAGAGAGTCGAAAGCAATACCGCTATGAAATCTGTCTCGACATGGGGAACTATTAATAATGGAATTCCATAAGGGTCAATTTTAGGTTCCTTTATTTTACTTAGGGTCGTGTTCATAAAGAAGACTTTGGCTGAAGACTTCCCAAAGTCGACTTTCGTAGTAAAGTTTAACTTTGTTAAAAGTCCTATTCATAGACAATACTTCTGATAATTTGACTTTGATTTTGGTAAGTCGAGATTTGACGATCTTTTATGAATGTTGTCAATCACAATCATGGCCTTCTAAACGAATTAAATTAATGAATAGCTGAAATAGAGTAGGCATTGCCAGAATAAAAGCCATCTTTTGAGTCTCAAATCAGTGAACAATTGAACATCGGCAGACGTTAAGCGATTGTTGCAGCATTATATAATATTATTTCAATGTAAAATAATTGTGAAGATGTGAAAGATAAGAAGATGCCACCAATAACAGATTATGAAAGAGACATGCTACTAGAACTGGTGAAGACGTATAAAGAATACAATTAAATATACAAAATCAATAGTAAACCATTAATCCTTATACCCATATAGCAATATCGAAGTGAAATAAGAATATTATTAATGGAACTGGTAATTCTTTTTTATTATTCTATTATTCATCAGTGCATGTTGAATCGTGGATATTATTTAATACGGTCCATTTTTCAAATCTGTATCTTGATTTGAATTTATTATCTCTATAAAATTCAACAGAGTTTTGCACATGTCTAATAATACGCCGAGAAACATGAGGAGTTTCAATAATTTTCTGGATGTTATCAATCTTCTCGGCAAATATAACAATTTCCCAAATAGCAGCCATTTTTCTTATGTCCACGAACGCAAGTCAAAGTCAAAGTCTAGATTGTCGGCGACTTCAAAGTAAAGTCACGATCGAAGTTTACTTTCGTCAAAGTGTCGGCTGTGAATAGGAAAATGGCGACTTTGTACTTTTGGACACGTGCTTGGACAATGCCCCAAAGGCGAGCTGCTGATCAATGCTAGACATCATCGTGTACGACATGCTTTGGCGATATCGTTAAAAACTTTAAATTGGGAGATTCATGAGGAAGTACATTGTGTATCATCAGATGGTTCTTTTAGACGGGCAGACATTATTGCTATCAACGGACGCTTAAAACGGGCTCTTGTTCTTGACCCTACTATCCGTTTCGAAAGAAACCTAAATCAGGCCACCGAGGTTGATATTGAGAAGAAGTCCATATATGAACCTTGTCTGCCGTATCTTTCTCAAAAGTACAACGTCCCTCTTAAACAATGGTCCGTCATTGGTTTGCTGTTTGGCAGTAGAGGTTCAATCACAAAATTCACATGGAATTATCTTAAGAAACTTCACATTCCTTTTGATTATGTAATGTCTGTTCTTATAAATATTATCAAGGATTCTCTTCAAATATTACATCATCATCTCTATTTCAGTTAATTAACTTATATTTGCCTTCAACAATTAACTTTCTTTTTTCTTTAATGTATCACGTCATATTATTGTATTCAGGACCCTTGTGGTCACTCAAAATTCTTTGAGCTGATGTCTATAACTTAGAAATGTATTTGGTCCAAATTATAGTCTATGAATAGACCCTTAGTGTTAATAAACGATCTTTCCCCCCTAATAAAAGATGTAGTCATCCCATATTATTTACAGATGTCACAATTATAGTAATTACACCCAACAACTTCAACACATTTCAAAATTCAATAGAGGCAATGCTAAATTAATTAATTTAACATTATTTACATTACGGATAATTAAATGATGTCTTCTAAATCTGAGCAATTGGTATTATCGCCGCGGCCTCATGCTTAACATGTCGGCATCATACAATAACGTGCGCTGTGCTTTTAAAACATAATTTTGCCCACCGATTGTTGCTCTGTAGGTTTCACTCTAAAGGCCTCCCCAAACAGACGCGATACGGAATGCGTTACGATAGCGTTACGATTTCGCGATAACGCAATATCGCACTATCGCGAAGAGGTGCCCAAACTGGCGCGTCCGCGATATACGATATTCTAACGTCCCCAGCCAATCAGAGTATCGTAATGGGTGACAACATATTCGGATTTTAGTTTTCCAGCCACAGCGCAAAGACCAGTTACCCTCAGCAGGTGTATATCACTTGCGCTCACAGATTGAGATTTCGAATTACTTGTAAACGAACGTGGAATTTTTTATTGAGTTCGTAAAGGAAAATCCGTGGCATGGAAAAGGAGAAGAAATGGAAGGAGATAGCTACAAAGTTAGATGTAAACAATAAGTGCAATTATTTATTTATAATTTGATGTTATACTGGCTTGTAGACTGACGCGGGGTTTAAGGTAGAAAATAAATAACTGTCGGAAAAATGCACAAATGAAAAAAAATATACATTTGTGAAAATTGAAAAATGCTTGTACAATATTATAAATAATTGTGCAGAAATATAAAATTAATAAAGTATGTGGAAACAAAAAGTTATGTAATTTGTTTGTCGGAGTTTTATTACTTTCAATATCTTACCACACTCTAGATATGCTTATGTAAGTAAATCATTAGACGTAGGTATGTTTAGAATCAATTACTACTGAATTTACTTCACATTAAAATTCGTTATTTTACGGATACTCTAAACATTGAAATTCTTTACTAGTAGGCTCTTCAAGGTTAGCAGAGTGCTAAGGTTAGTTGTTGAACTAATGTATAAAATTAATCTTTTTCTTCCCTTGTGGCATTTAACTCGTGAATCCACAACCTCCTGCAACAAAAAGAGCAAATTAAAAAAAAAATAAAGTTTATAATCGGGTAGGCGTACTTGTTATTTATTTCACGTTCTTGGCAAAGAAAGCTAAATCGTCACTTTATACCTTTTTATATTGTTTATCTTAACCATACATGACTACCATGGACTTACCTGCACCTGCTTTGCCTGCGACGATTCTCATCCAAGACAGAGAAGTTCCTCTTCCTTTGAAGATGAATCCATAAATGACACACTTCAATCCAGCATCAAAATAAACGCGTGGCGTTCTCGCGATCTACATGTCCGGGAGAATAGATCGCAAAATCGTCGCGTTCTACTTGCTGCGATAATAACGCATATTGCGACAATCGCGTGTGTGTGAACACAATCATTGAACGCAATGAAAACATTTATCGCAAAATCGTAACGCTATCGTAACGCATTCCGTATCGCGTCTGTTTGGGGGAGCCTTAAGCGTCACGTTATCACGTCTACTTCCTCAATAAGAATAAGCACTAGTCGCGACGCTGTTATTCCCGGCGTGACTCCTCCTCTTTGCTTACGTCTTAGGAAGTGAAGGCTCTATAAAGTCTAGGTAGGAGGATCGTTCGCCATTTTTGTTCTTTCGTTGCCTAGCCACCAGACGAGGAATCTATTTGCCTCACCGTTAAACATTATCATGTCGTAGCTCCTATGATCATAAATCAAACGCACTGTAATTCAGCAAATAATTGAGCGGCAAATAACGTCTTCGTGTGCTTTCTGCGAACGCTTACGAAAGAGCCAAAATGGCGGGCGATTATATTATTTATAGAGCCTTAAGAAATGAATAACGTCTTCCTCGGCGAATCACAAGACGCACACGTTTAAATGTAAAATATCTTCAACGCGATTGGCTGGCGGAAATTAGAGCGACGGGACTATAGCTAAATATTTCATATCGCAACATATCAGTACAACCAAACACAAAAATGCACTTTCCAACGCTACTGAGAAGAAGATTTCTCTGCTTCCAACAGTAATTGCAACACCGAGTCGAAAATCTCAATTTGCATTCGACTTATGTAAAGCTTTTCTTGCTGCTGAAATACCTTTGTGGAAAGTGCAAGGTTGTGGGTCTAGTGCAAGGTTTTTGTAATTGCCTTTTATTGCGTATTTTAGCTATTTATAATGTCTTTTTACCTGCCTATTTTAGCTATTTATAATGTCTTTTTACCTGCCTATTTTAGCTATTTATAATGTCTTTTTACCTGCCTATTTTAGCTATTTATAATGTCTTTTTACCTGCCTATTTTAGCTATTTATAATGTCTTTTTACCTGCCTATTTTAGCTATTTATAATGTCTTTTTGCCTGCCTATTTTAGCTATTTATAATGTCTTTTTACCTGCCTATTTTAGCTATTTATGATGCCTTTTTGCCTGCTATTTTAATGACTCATAATGTCTAAACTTCCGGTCTCTGCCTACAACAAATTTAAAGTGGTTCTCGAAACTGTTTCAAACGTCTGAACAGATTCAGTGTCGTTACAAGGCACTGAACTGATGAAATCTCCCTGAATTTCTGTGTGAAATTTCTTTTGCGTGTTTCATTAAATTTGTATTTAGTACTGTTATTTTGAGCTGTAACTCTGAAATAAATAATTTTAAAAAGTAGCCAGATATTTTTGTTATAACTTAGATCTCTACTGTGTATATTCCTAAAATTTACACACTGTATCGTGTAGGCCTATAAAATATTAAATTATTTTTCAGTTATTGCAGATTAAGTAGGCCTATATAAAATGAGTATATTTCATTGAGAGTCATCATCATCGTCCTTGCAGGTATTAGGCCTAGTGGCCTGTTACGGTCTCCGTCCATCTTTTCAGGGGGCGTCCCAAAGATCGTCTTCCATGTGGTATATAGCGGAGAATTTGTCTTGGGAGTCTGGAACGGTCTTTTCTATTGACATGGTTGAGCCATTTTTGTCTGTAGTGGTTGAGATGTTCATAAATAGGTGTAATTTTCAATTCTTTTGTAATTAGTTCATTCCTTTTGTGGTCAAGCAAGCTGTAACCGGCAGTCCTTAGAAATCTCATTTCCGCAGTTGTTAGGCGTTGAACATCTGAGTTTCGGACAGTCCAGGCCTCACTACCATACATGAGGATAGGTCTTGCTAGAACTTTATATGCTTTCAACCTGGTATGTTTTTGGGTTTTCGTGGTTGTGAAAACCTGGTTGATGGTTCTTAAGGCTCCATTAAAATGTTGAATATTTTCAGATATACCAGTAACAGGTAAATATGTCAAATTATAACCTAAATATTTAAATGAGTTTACCTGTTCTAACGTATGGGTTCCAATGCAAATTTTATTCCTAACTAGCTGTTTACCTTGGAACGCCATAATTTTTGTTTTGTTTGGGGAAATTTTCATATTGAAATTTTGTGCTATTATATTCAGGTGATGTATTGAGTATTGCAGCTCGTCTTCATTTGTAGCAAAAAGAACCTGATCGTCTGCATATAATAATGTATCTAGAGTACAGTTTCGGAAGAGCAGGATGTTTCCATGAATTGTTAGTCGCCAATGTCTGATGATGGAGTTGATGTATATATTGAATAAAAGTGGTGAGAGGGGGCATCCTTGACGAACTCAACAGTTTATCGGTCTCCATTCGGTATGTCCTGATCCAATAGTAATTTTGATAATATTGTGGTTATGTAATTCGTAAATTGTTCTTATAATTGCGTTTGGAACTGAATCATCTGCCAAAATTTGAAAGAGCTTATTTCTGTCAACAAGGTCGAAAGCTTTTTCGTAATCAAAAAAAGCCAAGTGAGTTTCTTTATTAAATTCCCTATGTTTTTCGATCAAAATCTTCAAAGTAAAATATCCATCTGCCCAAGATCTGCCTTTTCGAAAACCGTTTTGTCATTTTTTTTATTGAGAGTAACATCTTAAAATGTCCATCTTCCATTTAACTGTAGTAGCCATTGCAGGTACTCTTCTTTTAATTACACATTAACTGTCATTTATTTCGGTTAAATTGAATCTTTACTAAACTCGCTGAGGTCTAGTAATTATTGGGATTAAAGCCTTTCCCATCTCAGGTTTCTACATGGACAGCGGATGGATTAAGCATCAAACTGGTATTATCGCCGCGCTCTCATGGTCAACATGTCAGCATCATACACTAACGTGCGGTGTGCTTTTAAAACATAATTTTGCCCACCGATTGTTGCTCAGTAGGTTTCACTCTAAGCGTCACGTTATCACGTCTACTTCCTCGATAAGAATAAGCACTAGTATGTTATATTGTTAAATGGCTATTATTATTATTATTATTATTATTATTATTATTATTATTATTATTATTATTACTAGCCGTACCCGTGCGCTCCGCTGCACCTGTTAGAAATAAATATAAAGTAATTACATAATTAAAATAGGACGTTTGATCCAGGGAACAACTTTTATAACAGCGCAAAATAATCTGCTTCGCTCATTACCCAATTTTTTTTTGCATTGCTTTTATTGCATATATATTTTATGTATTTTAACACGATTCAATTGGGCATAGTTAAAATTTGAATTATAAAATAATGGATTGCTAAGCTAACGTACTATTACTGCATACTAAATCAATACACTCTCGTTGTTCGTTAATTCTCTGAGATTAAAATGAGTGTACATAAATATTATTTTAAGAAATACAGAAAACGAATGTACAAAATAGCCTATCAAATTGTCTGTGCATAAGAAGTTATTTTAATTTTACCTGTCCTCGATTTACTCAGACGTTACTGTAATAACATTATAGCATTATGTCCATCTAGAGAAACTACACTTTCCAATGGTGAAATAATAATTAATTATACAAATCGGTTAATTTAGCTTCTGATATTACTTCATACAAACACAGAAACATTCTCTGCAGACTATGTTTAATAGCTTTAGATTGTTGATGTCCAAGGCCCCTGTATAGATTGTTGTTGTCCAAGGCCCCTTATAGACGAAGTCACTTGTTCTTAATTCATTGCACCGTCTTGGATGACGTTATTTTAATTTTAAAACTCATTTATCTCATTAAATATCAGTCCTATCAAAATTTTGTAAAGAATAAAACTTATCGGAAATCATTTTTAAAGAAAGTTTTGTTATGTAATATTTTTCACAAAAATCAATAATAAGCGAGATATTCCGATTTATTTAGTTCAGGCCCCCTTATAACCCCCCTTTTAAATAAAGTATTTTGAATGCCATATAGCCTAAAATCTAAGTTACAACAAACTTAATTTATATTCCAATTTTCATATATATCGGTTCAGCCATTATCGCGTGAAAAGGTAAGAAACATACAGACAGACATACAAACAATAATTTCAAAATTGCGATTTTCGGTTTCAGGGTGGTTAATTATATATGTTAGGACCAATTATTTTTGGAAAATCGAAAATTACCAGAAAAATTTCGGCTACAGATTTATTATTAGTATAGATTATTATTATTATTATTATTATTATTATTATTATATTATTATTATTATTATTATTATTATTATTATTATTATTATTATTATTATATCATATACGAGTACGTTGAAATTCTTAACTCTCTTAATAATTTTTAATCACATACCTTAATGTTCGTCCTCAGCACAAGCCATTGTAACCTCGATTTTAGTCCACGTGGATTAGACAAGTAGGTGTCATTTAATAATGGAAGCAGCTTATTGGTTGCAATATTGAAATTGAGGCGAGTGATTGGAGCGGCGACATAAGAAATTGAAAACAATAATGCAATTAAATTTCAAAGACCTGCCGAATGTTATGCACGAGGCCGCTCAAAGACCTGCCGAATGTTAACCATGAGAGCGCGGCGATAATATGTCATTTGGTCATTCATTGTTAAATATAATAGCTGTTACGGCACTCAGTTTACATTTTGGTTGGCTCGTGATTAGCCGGATTCATACGTCGCGTCAAAGCCGTTTCCGTTGTTTCACAGTCATTTACAAAATCTCGAAAATAATGATGCTTATTGCAACATTATGAGACTGGTGCTGCACCACATAATCAAGACTCATGCCAATGACGTCATTAAAATGTTGTAAATGTATTGCAGTTTATTGCCCTTTATAATGCAGAATGTATTTACCTTTGGACAAACAGTCCTTTACAATAACTAATTACTTTTCGCTTCAGCGTTTATCGGTTTTCCGCACAAATTCTGATTAGGTTATACTTCACGGGTATGGATATGAAATTACACTACTGTGTAGCAAGAAAAAAAATTCTCGAAAATTTACAGTAAAGCTTTTCTCATAATCAGTTGGAACAACTCATTTTCATAAATTTATATTAATGGCTAAAAAGTGATACCTTGCATCTACAAAACAGTTCATTTAGATTAATTACATTATTATTATTATTATTATTATTATTATTAGAAAATATACAAAGAAAATTTATATGTATGTATGTATTTATTTACACTGCAAGTGGGCAAGCACCCGGTGGCAGTGGTATATACAATATTAACAATACACAATAAAATGATAACTAATACACAATAAAATTTACAAACACAATATAATTTTACAACACACATACAATTTTACACACAATACAATAATAATACACAATACAATTTAACACATTAATAATAAAACATAAAATAAAATACCTAATTTTACAATACAACCTACATAATTATCTATAGGTCCTACATAAGTTTCAATAGTCTTTCACTTTACTCTCATCTCATTCCCTGTAGTGGCACTATGACGCATTTCACTGACACTTTAGCACACATTTCACTGACACTCTGTAACACATTTCACTGACACTATAGAACACATTTCATTGACGCTATAAATTATCACTGATCGGAACTGTTCACTGCACTGTAAAACCATAACTTCACTGACTCACCTCGCTTCACTGATACAACAGTTCAAATAAGTCAAATAATTACATCCTTATGCATACTTATAAACAGAACTACATTTAAACTAAACATTTCTAGTCTAAGGCCCTCTTACACGCTAGTTTTAAATAATTTACAATTCAAACCAAGGAAGTAAACTCGTCAGCCTAGATAAATGTCACCTTAAAAAATTAAATGTTGAATGTCACCTTAATTTTAATTTTCACTTTATATACAACTTTTTAAATTGTTCTTGAATCTCCTTAAGAAAGGACAGCCCTCAAAGACCGCTGCAGGTAGGTCATTCCAATCATTTACAGTTCTATTTAAAAATGAGAATTTATAAAAATGATAATATCTTCATGTTCATTCAGATTTCTGTCCATTAATTCCGGGTACAGTTATGAGAGAAAATGTGAATATTTTAATTGTCAAAATCTATATGCTAGACGCCATGAGCTAGATTATCTGTTCTTTTGTAAAGTCCTCAAAGGTGATATATCCTGTGACTCTTTCTTAAACAATATTACCTTACGTATTCCAACGAAAGATATGAGAGCCCACAAACTTTTCTATATTAGAAATTCGAAATTTCTTTCACCAGTCTCCAGATGCATTAAAAATGCCAACATGCATGGCTGCGAATTCGATCCCTTCAATGTATAGACTTAGTTTGCTCTTGGCAACGATTTATCATTTATGTATTCTTTTAGGCATTATACTCAATTATCATTGTCTCATAGTATTCTTAGTTATGTATTTTAAAGTCATCCATTATTTATCCATTCATCGTCATTATTGTAATTAATTGTAATTATATTTATGTTTAATAATTATTTTTGTTTTATGTTTTTGTTATATTTGTGCTGAACTGTAATTGGCCACTTGCTGTTGTACAGCACGTTAAATACAAATAAATAAAATAAATTATTATTATTATTATTATTATTATTATTATTATTATTGTTCAAGATAGGGACCGGTGCGATGGCGGGCTTTTGTGAGGGCGGTAATGAGCCTCCGTGTTCCTTGAAAGCTGTAAGTACGTAAGTATTATTCTTCTTCTTCTGCCTGACAAGTGTTAGGCCACAAGGCCTGTTACGGTCTCTCATAAAATTTTCACGCCATCTCTTAGCAGGACGACCCACAGATCTTTGGCCATGTGGTACATAATTATAAATTACCTTTGGGAGTCTACTATTACTCATTCTTTCCAAATGATGTTTCCAATTAGATTGATATTGAACAATGTAATCTAAAACTGGTTGAGTTTTTAGTTCCTTTAAAATTTCACAATTTCTTTTCAGATCCCATTTAGTATAGCCCGCTGTTCTTCGCATGAATCGCATTTCACAAGCCGTTATTCTGCTTTTATCTGCTTTCCTCAGTGTCCATGCTTCGCTGCCATAGCTGAGCATCGGTCGTTCCAATGTGTTGTAGAGACGTATGCGGGTGTGTTTCTGAACCAAGGATGTTTCATCACACTATTTATAATGCCCATAGCTCTTGTGTATTTATTAATTTTCTGTGATATGTCCAATTCTTCAAAAATGGAAAGATTGTAACCTAAATATGGGAAACTATTACATCTTTCTAATATTTTATTATCCAGACAAATTTTACCTTGTATTGGGTATTTCCCACAGAATGCCATTATTTTTGTTTTATCTGTTCAAATTTCCATATTTTATGTGGCTGCTACTTGTTGAAAATTATATATTGACCTTTGGAGGCCGTCTTCTGAAAGTGCTAATAATACCAAATCATCTGCAAAGAGAATTGAATCCAATTCAAGGGGTCTGTTAATTTGTATATATCCATGACGAGTTTGCTTCAACTCTTTAATTATTCAGTTCATATAAATAATAAAGAGAATGGGTGATAATCCACATCCTTGTCTTACACCAGTATTGATGGATGTCCAAGATGATAGCTTACCATCTTGTTTAATTGCTATTTTATTTTGGCTATATATGTTATGAATATTGTGGATAAACTGCTGTGAAACATTGTCGTCTACTAAAATTTGTAATAACCTTGATCTGTCTACTTTATCAAAGGCTTTCTTCAAATCCACAAAAGCCATATGTGTCTCAATATTAAATTCTTTGTGTTTTTCTAATAATAGTTTCATTGTAAAATATTCATCTGGGCATATTATTATTATTACTATTATTATTATTATTATTATTATTATTATTGTTATTACTATTATTATTACTATTTTTACAAAATTTGACAATTAAGTAAAATTTTATCCTCGAACAGAAGACGTTGTAAAGCAGAAGAATAAGAAAAGTTTATCTATTTTGAAAAAAAAAAAATTGAACAGTTTTTATTTACCTGCAAATTTACAGATACGAGGTACCACTTTTTAGCTATCGATATCCAAGAGATTACGTTATAGTCAAATACAATCATCGTTAATGTAAATCACTGAGTACATAAGACCTCAGACTGGATTTCAAGAGACAAACTTTTGATTACTATAGGATGAATTTACGATATTGGCCAATAACGTTTCAGAACCGCCTTAAAATCAACAAATCACAGTTGTGTTTCTTGATAAGACGCTTTGTAAGAAAGCGTTTTATCTGATAAGACGCCTTGTACAGGGACATAATTTTATTTTTACTTCAATTTTTATTGTACCTGAGTTTTTGAATGTACTTCACTCCCACCCCTTCTACTAGTAAACTTCCAACCGTTCACGACACAGAGCCGAGGGCGCGTAAGCAGTACTGAGTGAGTACAGTACGTTCCACAAATATGTTCGCGTTTTCCAATGACGAAAGAGCTTTCAATATTGAATCATATTTTCGCACAGGTACTGTCGTCGTTTGCCAACGTCGCATCTCGGTTTACCCCACCTGCTTCTGTTCGCTCCTCTGTAAAGTCTAGTAGCTGGGCTATCTTAGCTCTTTTCTGAAAACATGAATTTCTGTTAGGAATTGGACGTCTATGTAATATTACACAAGTGTTTAAAATAACTTAAATAAAAGGGCCTCGTTAAGTAATTAACTGTCACGTGACCCCCCCTTTCTACGACCCTGCGACAAAACCACTTGAACGGACAGTAGATAGCATTTCTGAGTAATTTTATCTTTTCGGATCGGGCAGAAGTGAAGATTGAATTTACAATACGTAAGGTACTCTTTTATAGAGTAGGTACAGAATTATTTCAACATGAGTTACTCGTACGAAGGACGAAACTGATAATTGGAATTAGGTACAATAGCCTATAGTGTGATAATATGCACAAAAGAACTGAAGCCTGTATCGAAATGAATGGCCACCATTTTCAAAAATGTGTTTAAATATCCATATTATGATAATTTTCGATTTAACTTCATTCTCTATAGTGTACGCTAATGTGCTGTAACAGTACAATATACAATGCATAATGAGTACGTCCGAATGGATAGCTCAAGTCGTGAGTAAAAACACTCATTGTTAATACAGTATTGTATTTTGATTAAATAAAAACGTAATGAAAATTATCAAACTCAAAATTGCGATATTTCCTAGTTTACGTAAATGGATGAACTACTTTTCTTCCCTCCTATACCTACTCCAGTCGTGGAAGGGGTAGCAAACGGTGTTTCCTGTTTCAGTCGTTAATAGAAAGGTATAGCCAGATTAATATTAAAAATGTTAGTAAAAATAAAATGATGTCCCTGTACAATACTTTAGTGTCAGTCACAGAAATCAAGAAATGCCAACAAAATTTAACTTTGAAAATTGCGTTTTCAATAACTGTAAAATCAAGTAATAAATAAATATCTGTGAAAACCTTTCGTGTTTTTATTCTGTTAATGTAACATTTCAGTTTATCTCAGTTTTGAGGTTAAGTATTGTTGTTTCGTATTTCCGCTCTGAGTAGTTGGCAATAGTATTCAGTATGCCGTGATAGATAGCAGTTTGTTTTTGAACTTCATTACTACAAGGAAACATAATAATGTCTTATTGCTATGTTTTATAATAATTATTATCATTTACGTAAGTAATTCGGTTTTGCGACTTATTTAATTTCATTCGTTGAATAATCTTATTAAATTTATTGCACTCGTGCAATTAGGCTACTACACATAACCAAATAACAGTTTCATAAAATCAATCGTGTCATTTTTACGAAACATACTCTTCTGTGCTAGAAGAAATAGAATTACCGTAGTATATGACACCACCGCATAAACCAGCCTATAGGTAACTAAGTATGGACACTTCGTGTCGGTACCTTTGATGTAGCCGGACTAATTTCAATGACCTTCAAGCCAGCTAGAGCGTGAGATTCTGATTTCTCTCTAGAGTTGGCGCTGACATCACACCAGCTAGCAGTCGACACAGCGGAAATATAACACATATAATTAATACGTCTAGATACATTATGTACTCAAATAAAATAAATTGGATCCATAAAATAATAAATCCGTCATTAACTGCAATGTCTAGACTCTACAGTTCCTTTATAATGAGAGTTGAGACGTTGACCCCAACAACAATTAAAATATGTAATGATCTGATAGCACTGAAAATGGAAAAGCAAAACTCTTATGAGAAGTAAAACCATAACTTATACCTATATTATATTATATTATATACAAATATTAAACGAATTCGATACTCAATTTTATAATGTATTATATTATTTTATAATATAATTTATTATATCAGAAATATAAAAAATTATTACAACCAGTTTGCCACTGAGAAATAAGGAAAAGCTGTTAACCTGAATATATTTGAAGCAAAGCGTTACTGGATTATGCAATAAGGTAGGCGAGGTTTGGATCCTGTGTCTCAACTCTATACCCAATTATTATCTTAGCGTGTGCTCGATTACACTAACCTCTAGCATTGAAAGTGGAACTAAACGCCGGTGCACAGAGAAACAAAACACAGGAAAATTCGCTCAGTGTCCATTCTTTATAATCCCTATTCGCTGCATAAACCCCAAAAGATTGGCGTCAAGAATAATGACGTCACATACATTTAGTAGGTTATTTTACGACGCTTTATCAACATCTTTGGTTATTTAGCGTCTGAATGAGATGGTGATAATGCCGGTGAAATGAGTCCGGGGTCCAGCACCGAAAGTTATCCAGCATTTGCTCATATTGGGTTGAGGGAAAACCTCGGAAAAAACCTCAACCAGGTAACTTGCCCCGACCGGGAATCGAACCCGGGCCACCTGGTTTCGCGACCAGACGCGCTGACCGTTACTCCACAGGTGTCGTCACATACATGGCGATGACAAAAATCATAGCAACAGGACCAATAATAGCCCAGGGCATGAATGTTATTTAAAATTTTATTGTAATGTATAATGAGACACATTAGTCTTTTTTTTTTCAAACTTAAGAATGTCTATTTAAAGCGTTATAACTTTCACATATGAGGGGCCCAGTGGAAGAAGGGCCCATGCCGACAGATCTTCCCAATTAGGACCTCTTTTATGAACTTCCAGCCTTGTGGCATGAATCTACCGGACATGGGAACATTTATACAGGGTTCTTCAAAAATACGTGGCATAATATCAGGTATGTATTTCCCACATGTAGACAATCAAAATAGTTCATTACAACATGTGTCCGGAAATGCTTTATTTCCGAGTTATGGCATTCACAACATTGAAATTCACCGGAACGTTTTTCTTTCCGCAGGTCGTTGCCGTCAAAGGAGACATTAAGAGGACACTCTGACTGATCAATCGTCAACACATTCACTTCTTGCACGATGGCGCTCCTGCACACTTCAGTCGTACGGCTCGCCGGTACTTGGATCGAAGGTTTCCTGATCGATGAATAGATCGATTGCTTGGCCTCCACGCTCACCTGATCTGAACCCTCTCGATTTATACTTGTGGGGCCATTTAAAATCATTGGTTTATTCGTCTCCGGTGCCTGATTTGGAATCCCTTCGGAATCGAATTGTGGCATGTTCTGAGGACATACGCAATACTCCTGGAGTTTGGGATCGTGTTCGCAGGTCAATGAGACATCGATGTGAGGTCTGTATTCAAGCAGGAGGTGGACATTTTGAACATCTTCTGTAATGACAACGACCTGCGGAAAGAAAAACGTTCCGGTGAATTTCAATGTTGTGAAGGCCGTAACTCGGAAATGAAGCATTTCCGGACACATGTTGTAATGAAGTATTTTGATTATCTACATGTGAGAAATACATACCTGAAATTATGCCCCATATTTTTTAAACACCCTGTAAATGCCTCTTCTTCAATTGATGAAAGAGAATCTGAGTGGAATAAATACTTCTCCTAAAATTTCGTTTTTGCGGCATGGGTCTCTTTTCCATTGAGCCCCTCATATACAAAGTCTAACATTTTTTTAGATTTTTTTAAATATTTCAGCTCAGTAATTTGAAACTAATTTTAATGGCGATAAATTCTTAGAATGATATCCTTCGGAAAGAAATAAATAATGGAGGTCTCGTTTCGTAAATTTAAAGTATGTACAGTATGTAGCCTACATGAAATATAAGCAGCTTAAATGAGGGGATTATAGCAAAATTTAAAAGACTATTTATAGCTGACAACCAAAGTACACAATGCTAGTCATTATTATCGCCTATCACTCATCAATCATCCAGCGTAGGCCTAGTGTACTCCTCCACACAAATATACCGATGCCAGGAATATAATTTTGGCGTTGTCAGACTATGAGAATCCAATAATGTTTCATCGATCATAATTGAAGGCATTTGAAAGCAAACGAATTCCAACTAAACTGCACATGCAAACGATAATACCCACAGTGACGGACGAACCAAATCCAATATTTTACTAGAGCATAACGATTAATATGACAACGTCACAAATATCTTTATGTTTCAGGGTTTAATAACAGGTGTTAAAGTGATTATATATTATACTTACCTACTTACTGGCTTTTAAGGAACACGGAGGTTCATTGCCGCCCTCACACAAACCCGCCATCGGTCCCTATTCTGAGCAAGATCAATCCAGTCTCTATCATCATATCCCATCTCCCTCAAATCCATTTTAATATTATCTTCCCAGCTACGTCTCGGCCTCCCCAAAGGTCTTTTCCCCTCCGGCCTCCCAACTAACACTCTATATACATTTCTGGATTCGCCCATACTTGCTACATGCCCTGCCCATCTCAAACGTCTGGATTTAATGTTTCTAATTATGTCAGGTGAAGAATACAATGCGTGCAGTGCTGTGTTGTCTAACTTTCTCCATTCTTCTGTCACTTCATCCCTCTTAGCCCCACATATTTTCCTAAGCACCTTATTCTCAAACACCCTTAACCTATGTTCCTCTTTCAAAGTGAGAGTCCAAGTTTCACAACCATAAAGAACAACCGGTAATATAACTGTTTTATAAATTCCAACTTTCAGATTTTTTGACAGCAGACTGGACGATAAAAGCTTCTCAACCGAATAATAACAGGCATTTCCCATATTTATTCTGCGTTTAATTTCCTCCCGAGTATCATTTATATGTGTTACTGTTGCTCCCAGGTATTTGAATTTTTCCACCTCTTTAAAAGAGAAATTTCCAATTTTTATATTTCCATTTCGTACAATATTCTCGTCACGAGACACAATCATATACTTTGACTTTTCGGGATTTACTCCCAAACCTATCGCTTTACTTGCTTCCAGTAAAATTCCCGTGTTTTCCCTAATCGTTTGTGGATTTTCTCCTAACATATTCACGTCATCCGCATAGACAAGCAGCTGATGTAACTCGTTCAATTCCAAACCCTGTCTGTTATCCTGTACTTTCCTAATGGCATACTCTAGAACAAAGTTAAAAGATAAAGGTGATAGTGCATCTCCTTGCTTTAGCCCACAGTGAATTGGAAACGCATCTGACAGAAACTGACCTATACGGACTCTGCTGTAAGTTTCATTTAGACAGATTTTAATTAATCGAACTAGTTTCTTGGGAATACCAAATTCAATAAGAATATCATATAAAACTTCTCTCTGAACAGAGTCATATGTCTTTTTGAAATCTATGAGTAACTGATGCACTGTACTCTTATACTCCCATTTTTTCTCCATTATCTGTCGAATACAAAATATCTGATCAATAGTTGATCTATTACGCCTAAAACCACACTGATAATCCCCAATAATTTCATCTATGTATGGAGTTAATATTGTTATTATTGTAATATTAATATTATGCAAGATTCCAAAAAAGTAAACTGATCAGTTATTAAATAATTACGTAAACAGGATTATTCTTCAGCTTGAAAGACAGGTTTATTTAAGATTCCAACAATACTTGATTGTTTTGCTGGTCGGTTGACATCTCGTGCTGATATGCATTCGGTTGTGTTACTGTCCAATTCATTCAACATCGGAATAACGATACGAACTTCCTATTTGTCATTACAATAGAAATGAAACATTTTCTTGAAAACAATTATGGGGTCCACACCTGTGGAGTAACGGTCAGCGCGTCTGGCCGCGAAACCAGGTGGCCCGGGTTCGAATCCCGGTCGGGACAAGTTACCTGGTTGAGGTTTTTTCCGGGGTTTTCCCTCAACCCAATACGAGCAAATGCCGGGTAACTTTCGGTGCTGGACCCCGGACTCATTTCACCGGCATTATCACCGTCATTTCATTCAGACGCTAAGTAACCTACATGTTGATACAGCGTCGTAAAATAACCCAACAATTATGGGTTTAATATAATGTGCCACACACGAGATACACTATTAGATTCCAAAGTTGTTGTTCACCTGATGATAGTAAGGAATATTTTATATATTTCAAATTTGCTCCAGTAACATTTTGTGACGTAGAACGAATATTTTCAGAGTACAATTTTTCCTAAACATAAAAGGAGTGTTTCTTTTGATAAAATGAAAATGTTCATTGTTATTTGTTATATTGTGGCTACAATCATAATTGTATAATTTGTATGTTATATGAGAAAATTATTTTAGAATGAGAGTTACGCAATTTATAATTACAAATTATTGTTTTTTTATATCATTCGTTTATTATTTTCTTGTTCTAAGGTCGTGGACGATTGGAACACAAGTTTGGTTACCATCCGGCTGTACATGTTTCTCGTTCTGGTTTACTGACATTGAGAGATGCGCTACTACTTTTCATCCGGTAGAGATATAGTCTAAGCCCACACAACAGTTTCGGTACCAGCTTCCTAGCTTTGCATATGAGTATGACGATATAACCACAGTCTAGTATATACAGTCACGAAGCTTGAGTTGTGAGGCCGCTAGGAACAATAGACTGTGCCAGTACTATTTCGCATTGTCTATGATGAGGCGATATTAGCGGTACTAGTGGTCAGCAACTATCTACTGATGCATATTTACTACGTATTAGAATGTGATATAACCACAGTCTAATATATACAGCCACGAAGAACAATACTTATTAAATATGCAAACATAGATAGTTGCTCACCACCAGGATCGCTACTATCGCCTCATGACAGACACTTTTCTTAGCAGACGATAAAATGTATTGTACTTCCGATATCGTGTTCTTTTGAAAAAATTAACACCTTCCTTCCACTATTGAAATATGAAATACATAAGATTTATATATTATTTTCATAAAATAAACATTATATTCTATAAACTCACCTTCCTGGATCTTTCGGAAGAAGGATAACTCTGACCTCTTTTTCTTAGAATTTATAGTGCTACAAACGTCTCCTTGTCATATATTATTATTCAAATTATTATATTTTAACTATTTACAGTTCTTACAACAGATAACGAACATTTCACAACAATGCGAAATACGGCACAGTCAATGCCTTTTCGATCCAAACCGTAATGTACCATATGTTCGAGTTTTCTATTTCAGTGTATGGAACTCAGTGAAATATTATAACTTTATTGCGTATCATTGCTAAGATTTATTTAGTGTAATGTGTCCGTTTACTTCTTGTTGCATAATATGTTGCAGAAATAATTACAAAACTGTGTTATTTTAATGTGAAGAGAATTTTACATGTTAACATAATCTGTTCGCGCCAAAATTTTAAGTTTAGAATGGAAACTATTTTGAGATCTAATAAAAAAGAATTTATATTTATATGTGATTTCAATTTAGCACATCTACCTTCCTTAATTTTAGACAAAACATTTACCATACCACTCCTATGAAAATAGTGGACGTACAATTGTGTTACTTCGTCTGTTAAGTAGTAGATAAATACAATAATTCAGTACTCAATTGTAGTATTAAAATACAAACTGATTGTGCGTGATATCATAGATTTTTTTTTATTTTATTGGATTATTTTACTACGCTGTATCAACATCTAGGTTATTTAGCGTCTGAATGAAATGAAGGTGATAATGCCGGTGAAATGAGTCCGGGGTCCAGCACCGAAAGTTACCCAGCATTTGCTCGTATTGGGTTGAGGGAAAACCCCGGAAAAAACCTCAACCAGGTAACTTGCCCCGACCGGGATTCGAACCCGGGCCACCTGGTTTCACGCCCAGACGCGCTGACCGCTACTCCACAGGTGTGGACGGTATCATACATGACATTATGCTTAATTATAGTATATAATTGCGAATTTAGGAATATAAGTTAAATATAGTAAACATAACCTATAATTTCCATATGAATGGCAAGGTATTTGAGATCACTAAATTCAGACAGAAAGGGGCAACTGGTACAGTAAACATAGCCTATAATTTCAACATGTCTAAATATCCGTGCGGTGCAATTGAAAATTATTGAATTGTGCATAAATGAATGTACAAGAATTTCGCAATATTTAATCGAAATAAAGGCAGGTATTACACATACGAACAACGTAATTTTCACACCATAAATAATATTACACCTTAACTCGCAAGTGAATTATGTCTGAAGTGTCTCATAATCATTGTTTTAAATTTTATTAATGGAATTACACTACATTTTAGAGAAACACATGTTACTGTTTATGCATTCCAACTAATTTATATGGTTGAAACGCCGCCCATCGTGATCGGGTTAAGCGAGTTACATGGTCTGCCTTAAGGGCTATATTAGATCACGATGACTGTGGCATAGTCTATTGTTCCTAGCACTCACAGCGCTCCAAGCGGCTAGCAACTACCGCGAGAATTGCAAAAAATCATCCCAAGCTTCGTGACTATATATATTAGACTGTGATATAACTGTGCATGGTTATATTTGCTATCGTTGAATTTAACCCAGCTAAAATCAGTCTCTCTCTCTCTCTCTCTCTCTCTTTTCCACAACAAGTGACTGAGTTGTCTACGTTGGAGTAAAAAGGTCGTGTTCTGTCCCAGCAGAGGTGTGACATGAGTTAGTCTTGTATACTGTGGAACGCGTCGGACAATCGATAAGCTCATATACGCTCAAGCCAGGCTGAGATCTTAGAGACATGTCGCTGATGCTGTTAAAGATTCCGACGCTTCTCTTTTTTCACAACTTTTCCGAACGTTGACAGGGAGATGAAAGAAGACTTGGGGACATCGCTCTTGTTGTGACCACGCTCAGCTCCGCCCTTTACTCGTTCTCGAGAGAGTAAGAGGTTGAAGGATTACCTTTCTTTCATGCATTACAACAATGGATCATTTTATTTGACAGAGGCGTTAGATAAGAGCTCTCATCACACAGCTATTACTAGTAAACCGTGTATAGTTTTTATACGAGACTTATGCAGCGTTGGAACAGAAAACGTTACTAATAAACCATGCATAAGCGACGGACGTATAAACAGGCTGTAACTATACATGGGAATTGCTTTGCAGTAGTTACATACACGAAACCCCTTGTTTAAGCGTTGTAGCCCTATATAGAGAAAACATGGCCGCCCCTCTAACAGCTGTTCGTATCGACTGTCATTTTATAATGATGGTTGCCTTGTAACCACAGAAGAACAAACCAAAGAGCACAGAATAATATTGCTGTAGCTTGTACTCTTTGACCAAAATATAGTGTGGTAATCGATTAGAGCCAGTTGTACTATCGATACTTAACACGGCACACTAGAGCGCTCTACCGGATGCAATAGGGAACCTCAGATATTCTATTACCTTTCGTAACGAAGTAATGACGAAACTGTTACGTAGCTGTGTAACAGTTATACTGTTATACACGACGTATGTAGTGATTATTAGTAAGGAATTTACACACGACTTATAAACGAGCTACTCATTGTAGAAGTATAAGACAGATAAACGTCTGTATATAGAGTTTTTATTAGTAAGACCGTACTTATGTTGTAAATTGTGTATAATAGTGTAAATAATATCTTTTCATGAGTCTAAATAGTAAAAATAGCGTAATATAGTGTATCAGGAAGAGAAAAAGGAATTGGTTGAGTCACTGGCTCAGAAGAAACTGCCTACTGAAGGATGTACTTTGTTGCTTTATGCGTCGAAAGTTAAATTCAACAACTTACTGTTACACAGAGATCTTTCGAGAACCTAATTCAGCACTTGAATGCTATTAAGGCTCGCTGGAGTGTACGGAGGTGTGA
Source organism: Periplaneta americana (assembly GCF_040183065.1). NCBI lineage: Eukaryota > Metazoa > Arthropoda > Insecta > Blattodea > Blattidae > Periplaneta > Periplaneta americana. The sequence goes on from NC_091127.1 coordinate 170,218,571, forward strand.
ACTGAGTGCCCTGTGCGTTTTGAGCCGACTTTGAGACACCCCAACTTCCAAACTGTCTGCGGTCGGATTGTTTGGAACTGGGCAGCGACGTCAAGTAGTTCTCCAAGTGCCCTGTGGTCAGTCCGTCGGCCTCAAGTGGAGTAATTACAACTCTCGGACCTCGTGCCTCGCTGATGGAAGGGATCTTCAGTAAACGGATGGATCTCTACTCAGGAAATCATTTCACAAAATAATATTCTTCACATTCACAGAGTCGGGCTAATAGCCACAGTTGCACATTTCAAATTAATTCGTAGACAATGAAGTTACATTTATTTTTTCTTCCATGTTCATAGGCGATTTAATCATAAATATGGAGGAACATTATTTCGAATCTGGCGCTTCTGGTAGAACAGTTATAATTAAGCTTTTTTACAACTAGAATCCCGGTTTTAAATTTCGGCGAGTGCAAGTAAAACATATGGCGGACTAAGACGATTATGCACATTTTCTCGGAGCACTACAGCTTTTCATTCCGTTATTCCACAAATTATCCATTATCGTATTACCATAGCTTCACTAGAAAGGACTTATCCGTCCAAACTAGTACTCAAAAATATCCTTCGATATACAGTAGGAGTTTTCATGGCTGAAACAAACTGGAAACAAATTGAAACTTCTCTTTTTTCTCCAAACAACACAAGCCCTCCACAAGACATATGTAGCCAGACTTATCCTATTATGGCGGATTATTTGTCATCAGAAACCCAAGTAGTGGAGAAAATAATGTTATAACATTCAACCTAGAACACTGTAAAACTTAACAACTAAATGATAATCATACGAGGACGACATAAATAGAATGTACAGTAGTGGCAAAAAAAAAACCGGAACGATCCTTGTAGCTGATTTCAGAGCCTTGTTCACTCCAGAGCATGATAGACTGGTAACTAAGACTTTCGTGGTTCGAATCCTGCCTGGGAAGGAAACTTTTTTTGTTCCTTATTCAAATTTATTCCTAATACTTTTCGATTGCTGGTATGATTCATGTTCTGGGAATAATACGTTAATTAAGTAGTAAAATATCGCTGCAATCGTGATAATATATAATAGTATGAAAGTATTTCAGAATAGCTCTAAAATACCTGTATTTTCACAGAAATGAAATGAAAAGAAAGAATGCACTGACTGTGCAATGTGGAGTTCCAAGTAGCAGGTAGGCTTCTATTGTTCTGCCCTGTTAGCGAAAACATGCTATACACAACAAAACAGGGTTTCTTTACAATTTTCAAGTGTTCGTAACTTTCTTCTCCTTTCGGTCACTCCTTGTTTTTTCAGTATCTTTAGAAAATGCTATTCTAAAGACAGAGGACATTTGAAGTAATTTGCTTGAATATAACATCCAACTGGTTAGACATTCTATTTTAATCAATGTATATTGTTTAGTCAACTGTCCGAAGACAGGTCTGAACCTCACAAGCAATACCCAGAAGACACCACTTATGAGGCAACTAGGTCAGGAGATAATGAGGTAGGGTGGCCAGTTCCTTTTCCCCTTCCATTGCATACATCGCCGACTAGCTACATATTACACTAGTCAGACTTCAGATGTAGATGTTACCATTAAAACCCGAAATCCGTCACAACCAGTTGCAACTAGTACAAGCAGATGTAGGTAGAAAGCGAATTTCCGTAAGATCTATAATCAATGACAGGTTAGGTTTGGTTTCTTTAGGTTTTTGTTTTGTAAAAGCCTAAACAAACCAAAAACTTAAACAAACCAAACCTAATCTGTCATTGATTATAGATCTTACGAAAACTAGCTTTCTAACTACCTACATTTTTAAAACTATTGCTCTTCCTCCGACTCATATCGTCAAGTGAAATATACTGCCTGATAATAGATGTACATATCAGCTAGAACGTCAATTAGAGGGAAATCTATACATAGTTCCGAGAATTAAAAAAAATGTAACGTACGTGTGTAACTGTTGAAGTCATATTTCGAATTTTATTGGTCATATTTCTTTTATTTTTTTAGGTCATAGAAATCCGTCCCCTAATAATGACGTATTCTATCTGCGAGACTCTTCATATTGGACATAAACACATTTAAGTATCTTCTAAAATAACAGTCATATAATTTAAGTGAAATAAAATGATAGATTAGTGAAGACGTAACAAAGAACAAGATAAATCTCAAGTCATGTAACACCGAAAGCATTGTTTGTCAAAAATCACATCACGTGATCTATATCACGTAGCACTCAACACAATCAGCTGTTTTTGTTCGTGTATAAGTCATAAATTTACTGCAATAGTTCTAAAAATAGATTATCCCAAGTTGAAGCAGTGCTCATTAAGCTTTGTTCTTTGATTTATGACTCGTTTTATATCTGATTCATTCATAAGTCTAAGTGCTTGCTCCAATGCGGAAGTGTTTTACGCTTAGGCTGGGATTTGATCGCCTGCCAACTCATTCATTCGCTTGTACTTTGTTTTTACCGAATACTTCCCCCTCACTGTTGAAACATGCATCCATCAATTGTACAAAAACTGCTATCAGATTAAGTCGTTGGTGAATGACGGACTAGAAGGCAAAGATTAATTACCTATTTCGTAAAATAGCTTTCTGAGGATCTTCTCTTATTAGCTATAGTGTTTGCAACCACAAAAAATCATCTCTCTCGAAGATGAATTACAAGACTATTAAGGGCTTATATGATTGGGATCCTCTTTCTTTAATATTAAGAAGTATTTTCGTATCTCCAAGACTACACACACAACTCGAAACTATCATTCCTCAGACAAATGTTTACTACAAGAAATAAAAATAGCAACTACAAGTACCTGAAGAAGTTAATCGAATAGATTCTTCGTATCTTGCCATTCAGTTCTATAACACACACTTCATGAAGGAGTTTGTGCAATATCAGTATCTTACGTGTATTTTACTGACTTATTGTTTGTCATGGCGTACTGGTAAAGAAACCCGTAGTTATAAATTTGGTAAATAATACTTTTTTAAAACAAATTTTTCTTACATATTATTTTAATGTACCGAAGTACATATGATATTTCCATGCAGATATTCTGCGTCATCATACGATGAAAGAGTAATGGAACGGAGAAAAAATTCTCTCCGGCGCCGGGATTTGAACCCGGGTTTTCAGCTCTAAGTGCTGATGCTTTATCCACTAAGCCACACCGGATACAACTCCGACGCCGGTTAGAATCGTCTCAGATTAAGCTCCAACTCTTGCGTTCCCTCTAGTGGCCGCCCTCTGCAATACGTCATAGATGTCTATGAACGCAGGACCGAAGTCCACACATGTGCTGAGGTGCACTCGATATGAGTGACTAGTTGGCCGGGATCCGACGGAATAAGCGCCGTCTTAAATCACGAAGTGATTTACGCATATCATATATATTATTTTAATGTACCGAAGTACATATGATATTTCCATGCAGATATTCTGCGTCATCATACGATGAAAGAGTAATGGAACGGAGAAAAAATTCTCTCCGGCGCCGGGATTTGAACCCGGGTATTCAGCTCTACGTGCTGATGCTTTATCCACTAAGCCACACCGGATACAACTACGACGCCGGTTAGAATCGTCTCAGATTAAGCTCCAACTCTTGGGTTCCCTCTAACGGCCGCCCTCTGCAATACGTCATAGATGTCTATGAACGCAGGACCGAAGTCCACACATGTGCTGAGGTGCACTCGATATGAGTGACTAGTTGGCCGGGATCCGACGGAATAAGCGCCGTCTTAAATAACGAAGTGATTTACGCATATCATATATATTATTTTAATGTACCGAAGTACATATGATATTTCCATGCAGATATTCTGCGTCATCATACGATGAAAGAGTAATGGAACGGAGAAAAATTCTCTCCGGTGCCGGGATTTGAACCCGGGTTTTCAGCTCTATGTGCTGATGCTTTATCCACTAAGCCACACCGGATACAACTCCGACGCCGGTTAGAATCGTCTCAGATTAAGCTCCAACTCTTGGGTTCCCTCTAACGGCCGCCCTCTGCAATACGTCATAGATGTCTATGAACGCAGGACCGAAGTCCACACATGTGCTGAGGTGCACTCGATATGAGTGACTAGTTGGCCGGGATCCGACGGAATAAGCGCCGTCTTAAATAACGAAGTGATTTACGCATATCATATATATTATTTTAATGTACCGAAGTACATATGATATTTCCATGCAGATATTCTGCGTCATCATACGATGAAAGAGTAATGGAACGGAGAAAAATTCTCTCCGGCGCCGGGATTTGAACCCGGGTTTTCAGCTCTATGTGCTGATGCTTTATCCACTAAGCCACACCGGATACAACTCCGACGCCGGTTAGAATCGTCTCAGATTAAGCTCCAACTCTTGGGTTCCCTCTAACGGCCGCCCTCTGCAATACGTCATAGATGTCTATGAACGCAGGACCGAAGTCCACACATGTGCTGAGGTGCACTCGATATGAGTGACTAGTTGGCCGGGATCCGACGGAATAAGCGCCGTCTTAAATAACGAAGTGATTTACGCATATCATATATATTATTTTAATGTACCGAAGTACATATGATATTTCCATGCAGATATTCTGCGTCATCATACGATGAAAGAGTAATGGAACGGAGAAAAATTCTCTCCGGCGCCGGGATTTGAACCCGGGTTTTCAGCTCTATGTGCTGATGCTTTATCCACTAAGCCACACCGGATACAACTCCGACGCCGGTTAGAATCATCTCAGATTAAGCTCCAACTCTTGGGTTCCCTCTAGTGGCCGCCCTCTGCAATACGTCATAGATGTCTATGAACGCAGGACCGAAGTCCACACATGTGCTGAGGTGCACTCGATATGAGTGACTAGTTGGCCGGGATCCGACGGAATAAGCGCCGTCTTAAATAACGAAGTGATTTACGCATATCATATATATTATTTTAATGTACCGAAGTACATATGATATTTCCATGCAGATATTGTGCGTCATCATACGATGAAAGAGTAATGGAACGGAGAAAAATTCCCTCCGGTGCCGGGATTTGAACCCGGGTTTTCAGCTCTATGTGCTGATGCTTTATCCACTAAGCCACACCGGATACAACTCCGACGCCGGTTAGAATCGTCTCAGATTAAGCTCCAACTCTTGGGTTCCCTCTAGTGGCCGCCCTCTGCAATACGTCATAGATGTCTATGAACGCAGGACCGAAGTCCACACATGTGCTGAGGTGCACTCGATATGAGTGACTAGTTGGCCGGGATCCGACGGAATAAGCGCCGTCTTAAATAACGAAGTGATTTACGCATATCATATATATTATTTTAATGTACCGAAGTACATATGATATTTCCATGCAGATATTCTGCGTCATCATACGATGAAAGAGTAATGGAACGGAGAAAAATTCTCTCCGGCGCCGGGATTTGAACCCGGGTTTTCAGCTCTATGTGCTGATGCTTTATCCGCTAAGCCACACCGGATACAACTCCGACGCCGGTTAGAATCGTCTCAGATTAAGCTCCAACTCTTGGGTTCCCTCTAGTGGCCGCCCTCTGCAATACGTCATAGATGTCTATGAACGCAGGACCGAAGTCCACACATGTGCTGAGGTGCACTCGATATGAGTGACTAGTTGGCCGGGATCCGACGGAATAAGCGCCGTCTTAAATCACGAAGTGATTTACGCATATCATATATATTATTTTAATGTACCGAAGCACATATGATATTTCCATGCAGATATTTTGCGTCTTCATACGATGAAAGAGTAATGGAAAGAAGAAAAATTCTCTCCGGCGCCGGGATTTGAACCCGGGTTTTCAGCTCTACGTGCTGATGCTTTATCCACTAAGCCACACCGGATACAATTCCGACGCCGGTTAGAATCGTCTCAGATTAAGCTCCAACTCTTGGGTTCCCTCTAATGGCCGCCTTTTCTTTTCAATTATTAAAAAAATATAGTAGCCTATCTTATGATGAAAATGTACAATATATAAGTCGCGACGCTGTTATTCCCGGCGTGACTCCTCCTCTTTGCTTACGTCTTAGGAAGTGAAGGCTCTATAAAGTCTAGGTAGGTAGTATCGTTCGCCATTTTTGTTCTTTCGTTGCCGAGCTACCATACGAGGAATCTATTTGCCACACCGTTAAACATTATCATGTCGTAGTTCCTATGATAATGAATCAAACGCACTGTAATTCAGCAAATAATTGAGCGGCAAATAACGTCTTCGTGTGCTTTCTGCGAACGCCAACGAAAGAGCCAAAATGGCGGGCGATTATATTAAGTATTTATCGAGCCTTAAGAAATGAATATCGTCTTCATCAGCGAATCACAAGACGCACACGTTTAAATGCAGCCGACCTCCAACGCGATTGGCTGCCGGAAATTAGAGCGACGGGACTGTAACTCTCCTCATTTCAGAGAATGTACGGCACAATACAAAGAAACATGTGAAGAATATGAAAAAAGAAACGCATATTAAATTCTACCTGTAGTTTCAACTGTATGGAAGAAAGAAAACGGTATTATACAGATAGCAAAAATGAAATATCTGAAAAGTGTGTAAGGGAGTACGAGTTAGATCGAATTATGATATGACACAAGGACACAGTGTATGAGGGGTGACTTAAGGAAAAGTGAAGATGTTTCGTATCGTATTATATGGCACGTGCCGCGCCGTCCGTCTTTTGTGTACCTGGCGAGTACAGCAGCGTACAAAACGAAGGAACCCGGTCAATTTCAAAACACATACACTCTTTGACTCTACACTTCGAACACACCCACACAGGAAACAAGAGGCGCCAAGACCAACAACGACTAGTTCTGAAGATGACCAAAAATATGTCGAAACATGTTAACAAGGTACGTTAATAATATTTAACACAAGAAAGTTCTTATCATACATATTTCTTAAAACTATTCTTCACTCTCACATAACACGAAGTTCGCTTTTACCGTCATTTAAAAAATAAATTCGACACTTAATGGGAATCTAAATATTTTAAGCATAGAGTTAATGGAAGTTTTATTTTGTCTGCTTTTATTTTTGCACAGAAAAATAAGAGAAATATGAAGGAGGAGGTAAAAAAAGACATAAGCAAACAACAAGTAAGAGAAAATTAATGGAAGGAATGAAATATGACCCAAAAAAAGAAAGAAGAAATGAAAAGAGTAATAAAGAATAAAGGAAGAAACAAATAAGAAACGAGAATAAGAATAAAAACTAAAATTACCTTGAAACTTTTGTTTTACTTTTTCAAACTTAAGGTGAACGCTAAATGTAAGTTAAAATATTTCAGTGGAATATTGGATAAGAGAATTCATTAAGAAGGTAGACGCAGAGCATAGACCTCGAAAGTTCACGGAAATTTTCAAGTTGCTGCATTTAATTAAGAGCATTTCGAGTAACTTTAATTACGTCGTGTCAACAAACCTTGTCTTTCTGCAATGACCAATGGAAATGAAGTCGTGCACCACGACAACCTCGAGGGAGTTTTCTGTAACTGGCATGTACGCTCAGGTTCTGGCGTGGCCTATGAAGGATTGACTGCTATTTCCGCCCTGCCGGAAGGATGTTTGCTCTTGCTACACCACAGTCTTAACGACGTAAGCCAGAAGCAAACTCGCGGAGATTAGCTTTATCCTCCATTACGGTGTGCATCACCACGTAAATAAGTGACACGAAACAGTTTGCCAGTCGCAAGAACGAGGTGCTCGACAGGAAGCAAGTTCACGTTATCTTACTTCCTTCAAAACCGAAAAAAAGAAGTTCCGAAATAGGCAATTCATTTCATAGTGCAAATGCTCCTACATTAACTCATGCTGATTTTGCATTTAAAAGTAGTGAAAATGGTTAATGTCTGATTTCATATTCACAACTTATGCTGAATGTAATGCATGGGTTATTCAATAATTAGTGGCAACATTTGAATTAAAAAACAAAGAAAACATTTTTGGGACAGTCACATTGTTGCATTGCTCAGAAGTAATCTTCTCCAACATGAAGAACCAGCCTTCACACCTCAAGGAGACGACTGATTTTGCATTTAAAAGTAGTGAAAATGGTTAATATCTGATTTCCTATTCACAACTTATGCTGAATGTAATGCATGGGTTATTCAATAATCAGTGGCAACATTTGAATTAAAAAAAAAAAAACATTTTTGGGACAGTCACATTGTTGCATTGCTCAGAAATAATCTTCTCCAACATGAAGAACCAGCCTTCATACCTCAAGGAGACGACTGATTTTGCATTTAAAAGTAGTGAAAATGGTTAATGTCTGATTTCATATTCACAACTTATGCTGAATGTAATGCATGGGTTATTCAATAATCAGTGGCAACATTTGAATAAAAAAAAAAAACATTTTTGGGACAGTCACATTGTTGCATTGCTCAGAAGTAATCTTCTCCAACATGAAGAACCAGCCTTCATACCTCAAGGAGATGACTGATGCCATCCACGGCATTCTAAAGCGAACTCTTCTAAGTGGTAATTTCATTTTCGCGAGAAGGTCAAAATCACATGGACTCATATCTGGGCAGCATGGAGGATGCTCCAGAATTTCCCAGTTCCATCTGTGAAGTAAATTAGCCACAGAGGCAGCTATCTGAGAGCGAATACCATCATGTAGCACAATAGGATAAGAATTCAGGAGATTTGGACGTTTACGGCGCACAGCTGGTCCTTAAATGGTGGTCCAGAAAGTACAGACGTGTGCAAATTATTAGACTCAAACGATATGTATGATTCAAGTAACATTTATTCTAAAAAAAAATCATTTATTACACACTGTTTGCAACAATTAATATTTAGTACGAAACTCTTCGTTCTTTATCATCAATTTTATGCGGTTGTACCATTTCATCATTACAAATATTCCGCTAGATAGCAGTAGTGTGTTACGATCAGCTGTTCTCTTGTTATCAGTTGTGCTAACTATACAATCCTCATTGAACTCTATGGACGATTACTAGTAAAGAAGGCTTTGTTGAATCACTTTCATTTTTATTAAAACAGTTGCATTCCACTTCAACTATCAATATAATATGTTAAACAATCTCTGATACGTGATAGGCCTTAACTCTGCCAGTTAAAATAAAACATTACTATTATCATTATTATTATTATTCCTATTATTATTATTTTATTATTATTATTATTGTATTTATTTACACTGCAAGTGGGCAAGCACCCGGTGGCAGTGGTATACACAATATAAACAATACACAATACAATTATATACACAATACAATAAGAATTCACAATATAATTTAACACAATAATTACAATTATTAATAAAACATAAAATACCTAATTTTACAATACAACCTACATATGTATATACCCTACATAAGTTTCAATAGTCTTTCACTTTACTCTCATCTCACTCACTGTAGTGGCACTATGACGCATTTCACTGACACTATAGAACACATTTCATTAACACTATAAATTATCACTGATCGGAACTATTCACTGCACTGTAAAACCATAACTTCACTGACTCAACTCGCTTCACTGATACAACAGTTCAAATGAGTCAAATAATTACACCCTTATGCATACTTATAAACAGAACTACATTTAAGCTAAACATTTCTAGTCTAAGACCCTCTTACACGCTATTTTTAAATAATTTACAATTCAAACCAAGGGAGTAACTCGTCAGGCTAAATAAATACATGTCACCTTAAACAATTAAATGTTAAATGTAATCTTAATTTTAATTTGCACTTTATACACAAGTAATATTATTATCATTATTTTAAGGTGAATGTTAATATATTTTTGGTGAACCCTCTGTCTTATCTCGCAAAAATTTACCTCCTTTCACCAATTTTACCAATGTTAGGTAAGACTACAGTTGATACGCTTCGTTTAATAACGAATTAAAATTAAAACTAATGTGAGTTTTGCTTAACGTTTTGGAGGAAAATCTACATTTTTTAACCAACCTTTTTAAGATATTTATCAGACAACATATGAAAGTAGACTAACATAACCATATATGAGAAACTTCAATTACACTTTTTGATTCCTAAAAAAAAAAGATTAATTGAAAATTATTCTGTTTCTTCAAAATGCCATATATTTTCTAAAAATTACTCAATTTTGAAATTTCTTTCACTGAGTTATTGCTGTTTATGCGTACAATGCTCTGTACTAGGATTTTTGCAGCTAACATTATTACAAAGAAAATTTTAGTCATAAAAACGCCATTTCAAACGTTAATACATACCTTAAACTAGGCCCACTCTGAGCTCGTGACAGGAATCCAAAAGAAATAGATTTAACACGTGTAAAGCAACCTGCAATGCTCCAGTGTAACGCACCTGTTCACGAACCAGCATCATTTGCATTCGTCACTCATGCATGACGTTTTTACATTTTGTAAATGAAAACTCTATATCAAACAGAATATCGAATTACGCTTTTGTGAGAACTGGGATGTCAACATATATTAAGGACTAAAAACTGTGTGTGCGTGCTTCTCGTTTTAAAAAAAAATACGAACAATATTGAAAAATGTTTAACATTAAAATTGCAGCATTCAACGAATTAAATATTTTATGTTAGGCACGTACTGATACGGTAACTCTCTCCACGGAAATGAGATAAACGTGCTTTTGTGTAGATACAGCAGTCTGCGTCATAAAAAAACAAGGGAATAAATATGCAGCAGGAATATGCATCATGAAACAAGTTTCAAAAAACCTGAATGCGGACTTCGTTTTAATGTATGTAGTGAAATGACAATTTTCACTTTAAGCATTGGCAGCGAATACATTATCAGCGGCTAATAACACTTCACGAACAGCCATAAAAGTGCTCCATTGCTAAATTGTTCAAAGGCATAACAGGGTAGTGTAAGCACTTTTTTATTAGTATTCTATGTGTGATTATGTAGCATTCAATCTACGTGTGCTTTTCTTCTTCTTCTGTATCCTTTGACCTGTGAAGATCTCTTTTCCTACTCATTAATTCCTAACTGACAAACCGTAAAATTTACGATCCGACTTGCATGTCCTCCAGGAAGCTACCACGAATTCCGGTACTTAAATTGTTAACGCTGGAATTAACGTTTAAAATTTTATCTCGGTTTCTCCGGCTTAGTACTTTACTCGGCTAAATGCGTACGCTTAGAACCCGAAGAAGTAATACAGAATTTGATTCAATTTAACATTCTCTGTATCTTTCTATCGCACTAATTCTAGGTCTTACTTTTTATACGATAACAGCTACTGAATATTGTAAATTTTATACTAAACAACAATGTAGTTTTATTCTCACAACAATAACTCTTCACTTTCTACAAATTAATTCTATTCCCGTCACCAATGGGATTTGCACTCCACACAGCAACACAGTATTCATAATTGCACTCCACAGACGACGATGACAATTTAATTGGATTATTGAGAACAACAATGAACTGTTAATTTTAACTAATGTTCACAAAGCACTATTTACAAATCAGAACTGTCAGTTCACAGTTCTTCTAGCTCCAGACCTTAGAGACAGTCCACTGAACTTCGAACTCAGGTCCCTCCAACTGCGGTCCACTGCACTCGAACTCAGTTCTTCGGATGCTCACACAGTTGCGGACACACACTCAAGTCGAACTCCGGTACACAAGGCTGGCTTGCTGTCCACTGATTGTAACAACACTGACTGACTGACTCGAAAAATCGAAAAATCGAAGGAGAATTGGGAGGAAAATTTAAAAGGTACGCAAAACGCGTCCTTGCAAGGGGTTGGGGGGCTGTACAAAACTAAGTATGTGAGCTCCAAGCCTGTTGGCCACTAGTCTCACTCCGGGTTACGCTGCTCCCCTGAAGGAGCTCTAGAAAATTTTGAAGGGGAAGCCGAAATTGGACGTAACCTCTTAGGTACCACATACGCGAGGGGGGCTGAGATTGATCAATTGATCACGGAACGGGGCGAGGAGGAGTTGGCTGGTGTTTGCCGTTAGGATGGCAAGACGCCGTCCTCTGTTGTTCGATGACAAAGCAGGTGAAGGCCGTCGGAAGAAGCGCCGTGAAATCTAATCTGCAATTTGAGAGGTCCCTGTCCTTTCAATTTGCGACTTATTGAGTGACCTCGTATGTTTAATAGACTATTAATATTATCTGAACTAGGGCATACATAATTTATAATAAAGGTGGAATATATATGGGGAAGGGCATATAGGTCTGACTGACTCCTTGCGTCTTCTCTTTTATAACCAAACCATAGTTTCTGGAGAGTTCGTGATCTCGAATAATCTCGATATCTCCCGTCTCTGCCGCGGTCGCTCTCTCTTCTCTCTCCGCCACAGCACATGCCCCAGGAAGCAGATGCGCGCGCAACCTGCCCGTCACGGCCGACCTTGCACTTCCTTCTGCTGGTCGTGAGATCGAATCTCAGGTGGCAGTCACAATATTAACACGAGTCCTTTTCTCCCCATCTATTACGTGTTTCAACCAATCACCTCCCTAGAATTGATTTTTATCACGTCCTTAGCATTTATTTGTTTTTATTACCTCCCTAGCAATTGTTTCTTTATTTGCCAACATTATACTTGCAATAATTGTACCTTTTAAAATTATTCATCATTCATAATTAAAACTTTTCCATCATTTATCTTGTTTATATTATTTAGGTTATGTTATAGCGTTTGCTGTACGCGATTATGGATAGTTACGTATGAGATGTTGTTTAATATATATTCATAATTGAAGTGAAGTGCAACTGTTTTAATAAAAATGAAAAAGAATCAACAAAGCCTTCTTGACTAGAGAGAGAAATAACTCGTCCGGCCTTAATTAAGGATGACCACGAGGATCCGGAAATTAATAGCAAACAAATATAATAAATTAAATATGAGTAATGTTATAAAAATAGAATGTAATAATTAAGCACCATTGATTATCAATTATAAAATAAAATCTTAGAAGATGACTATAATAGTACATTATGCAACGAGCCTATAATGATAGTAATTAAGAAGCGAGTATGGATGTTTATGAAACGAGCGCAAGCGAGTTTCATAATTTTCATACGAGCTTCTTAATTACCATTATAGGCGAGTTTCATACGACTTTTTATGCTCGACCATATTTCTAACTTGAAATTATTCATTTTATTTGTATCTAACTCACCTTGAGCAATACCTCGTAAACTGTGAGATGTGCGCAGACGCGAAAGTATTGATTTTTTCCTAGGAACAGATGTCCACATTGGCCTTGATAGCCTATAAGAACCTACAGAGTAAACTAAATATTAACTTTGATATAACATTGAAATTAAATTAGACATTGAAAAACGAGATGACAAATTGAATTCATTTGAATATTATTTACAATTAACGCTAACTATTACAGTAACAGAACATAATCTTCTGCGACAGTGTTGGATTTCCAGCCTCCGTGACTTTTCGCTAATTCTCTTTCGATTGCATATCCGAGAATAATCAATACTCGCGGTTTTATAACGGTACAAAGCTGACTTGTCATTGGCTGAGGTTTTATAACGGTACAAAGCTGACTTGTAATTGGCTGAACACCTGTACTTTAATGAGTAGGTGTACTTTAATTACATGCATTAAAGGACTGCTATCAGGTGTATAATTACTACATTTCGGCATGGTCGAGCATAAAATTATAAAAGATTTTATTCAAAATTAGCATATCCTTAATTAAGGCCTTTTGAGTGGTATAAATGAAACTGTATAATCTGCAGGGAATCTTTAAGAATTTGCGAGATGATTTTTTGAATTTCAAAAGATGATATTGATAACTGTTTAAAAAAATTATATGTAAATTTGGGTAAAGAACTCCGAGCACCAAAAAATAAACCTGTCACTGACCAATTGAAGAGAGGGATGTTATACTTGGCACTAAGGTAGGGAATACAAGGTTCATAAATGGCCCTCTTTTCCTGATCAACCTGATGAGCTTGGTTTAGATCTCTCTCCATGCGTATAGTTGGATCTATGATAATAGCCTTTTGTTGTTGTCTGTTTATTGATATTATATCCGCTCTTCTGTGAGAGTCGTCTTCAGAAATGCAGTGGACCTCTTCATGAACTTCCCAACCCTTGTTCCGAAGAAGACAGGCGATAGCTCCACGGACTCTATGATGCCTGTTGTTACGCAATAACTCTCCTTTCCGACAAAAGCCCAACACGTGGCCAAGAGTTTCTGTCTCGTTGCAGCCTGGTTGATGGCAACGGGTCGTGCTGAAAGCTCTGCCAGGAACGGAGCGCACAGCAGTAAGGTTGCAGGACATCTTGATTGCATTAATATATTCTGAAGACGACAAATTCTTTTTGGTGCTGACCCATGAATTGGCTCTTGGATATTCTTCATAGATGACTACACCTTTCCCCTTATGAGGTAACTGACACCAGGATTCAAACGATCTCTTTCGCAATTCATCACGTAGATGTCTGCCAGTAGTTCGTCCATACAGTTAATGAAGATTGTAGTTGTATAGTTGGCACACCTGATAACATGAGAACAACTTATCGTAACACACTATTGCCATCTAAGGGAATATTTGTAGTGATGATATGGTACAATAATACATTTTCAAGACAGTTTAGTATTTTGTAAGTCAATATTTTACTGTACTTTCTTTTGATCTTTATATTTTTTGTAGATAAATCAAAACCTCTAGTGAGATTGAGCGTATTCCGAATCTCACCGGTGAGCAATCCGATGGCATCACGGTGTTCCGAATTCCACCGATGACGTCATTGATGCTCCACCGGTGTCGCACCAGTGCCATCAACTTGCAGAGGTGGTGGCAGTCTCCATCAGCCGCCATCAGTGAATCTGATTGGTTCTTGTATAGGGCTGGAATTAGCAGACGAATAACATCGTGCACTGTTGTGTCATGGCGGTGTGTTCTGCTTTAGTTCTGCTGTATTGTTTGTAATAAGCACAACGTAAAAACAATATGTTAATGGCTTATGAGCGAACATGTCAACGGACCAGTTATTACTACCGGTTCAAGAAATAAATTGTTTATGCTCTCTTTTCTTTGAACGAGATGGGAGTACGATAATTTCGCAAAATTTTGCTAGCGTAGCACAGACAACAACTTCTACAGTCGCCATGACAGCATCGATCCTTCCAGCAGTTTTGTTCCTTATTTCGCTGCAACGTGACGTCATTCATGCCACCGGACCGGTGAGATTCGGAATACGCTGATTACTGTAGTAATACTCGTATGTCTATATCTACAAATTTACCCAAGTACGCACAGAACCTGACCAATTTCTACGTATTCAATAATTTAACGTAATATTTATACCACATGCAAGATTCCTTAATGTGTAAATATATTGTAATGAAAATTTTAAGACTATAAATTGAATTAAAGTCAGGAATACAAGGTAATTTAATGACGCTGAAGTTGGAATGTCATTTATTTACATTTATATATAAGAAAGCCTTTCCGCAACATAAATTTTCCGTTGTGAATGTGATGTGTTTATTATGTGGAGGCCCGAATTCCAGCTAATAGTTTGTAGCGGCTGTCCTACAGTGCGTGCTTTTAATTTCACAGTATATTATGCACCACTTGGATTTTCAAAATATTTAACGGTAAATGTGGGTTTTAGTTTAACTTTCTTACATTTCAGTGTTTACGAAAATAATTCGCACTTTTCCAAATATCAAATTGAAAATACGTAGATACTGTATTAGTATAAAAAGAAATAATGAGATTAAGTAAAATAATTAGATTTAATTCATTGCTTTAGTAAGACCAAATTTCATATTCACAGTTCAGATCTTTACATTTCATATCTTTAGTATTACTAACAAAGCTTCAAGACAACTTTTGTAACGTTGTACACTCAAAAATAAATATTTTAAAGAATCATTAGCTCTTCTTCAATGCCAATTATTTTTATTATACAGAGTGGTCCATAAAATTCGAGACAATCTCATAACTAGCGTGTTTAAGTGTATCTAAAAATAGTTGTGCATTACCTAGAGAGGAACAGAGATAAAGGATGTTTGAGAATAAGATGCTGAAGGAAAATATTTGTGGCCAAGAGAGATGAAGTTACAGAAGAATGGAGAAAGTTACACAACGCAGAACTGCACGTATTGTATTCTTCACTTGACATAATTAGGAACATTAAATCCCGACGTTTCAGATGGGCAGGGTATGTAGCACGTATGGGCGAATCCAGAAATACATATAGAGTGTTAGTTGGGAGGCAGGAAGGAAAACAACTTTTGGGGATGCCGAGACGTAGATGGAAGGATAATATTAAAATGGATTTGAGGGAGGTGGGATAAGATGATAGAGACTGGATTAATCTTGCACAGAATAGAGACCAAAGGCGGGCTTATGTGAGGGCGGCAATGAACCTCCGGGTTTCTTAAAAGCCATAAGTAAGTAATTACCTATTATATTATAGAACTCACCAAAACCCACCGTTTGGATTAGCTAATTATGCAAGTGTTACTCTCTATCTTTAAACTATGATTATCAATCAGTTCATCAATTAAAAAATGTCATACAGTTTTAAAACGAACTATTTTTCATTGGCTTTTTAAATGATAAGTAAGTGTATTGTAATATTTTTCCTCTAATATTTAAGTTATTCTGCATTATTGCATTGATATTTGGCACTACAGTGTAGTATTAACTGCAATATTATATTCTAGCATCAACAGGGCTGGGCAGATAAAACCAGCCCGTCTCATCTCATTTGATTTGAAACAAACTTTTTTTTCAAAGAAATGGAATAAAATGAATGATAATTGTTGAAAATGCCTTCCACCAACATCTAGACACATCTGTGCACGTCTTAACATGTCCGTACAAACACATGCCAATTCCTCACAGCTGATAGAGCGGATACTATGCCTGATGTTATCCTTCAGTTCATCAATAGAATGGGGATTCTGCTCGTACATTTTCCCCTTCAAGTAAACCCACAAATAAAAGTCACACGTCGACAAATCTGGTGACCGCGGTGGCCACAAGAATTTGCTCACAGTGCGCTCCAGTGGCCAACATTTGTGTAAGTACTTGTGTTCACATTATTAACATGGTGGAAGAAAGAAATTAACTTTTTATCTGGCCTAATTCTTGTTAGAGACAAATGAACCACAGAAGAGAGCTGTGAAATACACCTTTGTCCAATAGAATGTTAAATGCATTATAAGCATGACTTCTGAAAACCACTAAAAATGTGCACCACTGTAAATTCGTTAAAAATATTCGAATAGATTATATTTTATTCCTTTGGTTATTAACCCTTAAATTCGCAAAAGTATTCTGTAGGATACAACAGGTTAATAGGCTATATGCTATAATTTTAATAGAATAGAAAAAAATAGGTAGGAAAATTAAAATTTCACAATACTATAATATTGTACAACATATAAAATATGGACATTGCGATAGTTGTTTTCTTTACGGTCCGACACGGTTTAATAATAAATGAGCCGTTCAGAGCAGAAGTAACAATGAAGTCATCATTCTTCTTGCTTCCCAGTATTTTGATGGAAGGTCAACAAATGTCCTAAGAGTTTCACAATTAGCCAGGTGCTCCATCTCCATGTCCTCTTCTCTGGTGCACAGTAAGCACAGCGAATAGGGATTATAAAGAATGGGCACTTCGCGTCGGTACCTTTGATGTAGCCGGACTGATTTCAATGACCTTCAAGCCAGCTAGAGCGTCAGATTCTGCCTTCTCCCTAGAGTTGGCGCTGACATCACACCAGCTAGCAGTCGACACAGCGGAAATATAACACATACAATTAATACATCTAGGCACATTATATACTCAAAAAAAATAAATTGGATCCATAAAATAATAAATCCTTCATTAACTGTAATGTCTAGACTCTAGAGTTCCTTTATAATGAGAGTTCAGACGTTGACCCCAACAACAATTAAAATATGTAATGATTTGATAGCGCTGAAAATGGAAAAACAAAACTCTTACGAGAAGTAAAACCATATACCTATATTATATTATATACAAATATTAAACGAATTCGATCTTAATTTTATAATGTATTATATTATTTTATAATATAATTTATATCTGAAATATAAAATATTATTATTACAACTAGTTTGTCACTGAGAAATAAGGAAAAGCTGTTAACTTGAATTTATTTGAAGCAAAGCGTTACTGGATTATGCAATAAGGTAGGCGATGTTTGGATCCTGTGCCTTAATTCTATTCTCAATTATTAACTTAGCGTATGCTCGATTACACTACCTCTAGCGCTTGAAAGTGGAACTAGCCGCTGGCGCACAGAGAAACAAAACACAGGCAAATTAGCTCAGTGTCCATTCTTTATAATCCCTATTCGCTGGTAAGCATTTAGGTGAATTCAGTACTCCAATACGATGGAGGTGTTTAGTGAGGCAATCATGACCAGTAATTAATCTAAACATCAGAGCAGAAGTCAAAAATGGGTAATGAGCGTTAAAATAACATTCTGTAAAATACAGCGCAAAGTAGCAATTAATATTCATTTTATTTAAACTATCAATAGTCAGTGCACAGCAAGAAGGACATATTAATTGCTACTTTGCTCTGTATTTTACAGAATTTTTACTTTAAACCTCAATACCCAATTTTGACTTACACCACTTTTGCTCTAAACGGCTCAAATAAACTAGGGTCACTATCTCAAGATTTTCTATCAATCAATTTCTTTCATCTTTTCCATATCGATCTTTTGGAACTTCAAGATATAGCCATTAATGTTTTAAGACCTTCCTTGTTAATTGTAAATAACCATCTGTACACCTCTATATATGAAAAATAAATTATTCATGTCGAGGATATCTGCCCCCCCCCCAAAAGTAAATAAAAATCAAATAAAAATTAAATTAAAATAAAATTAAATTAAAATTTAAAATATAATACTGTATTGTTGATCTACAATTAATTTAGGTGCTTTTACTGCTCGGTACCCCTTTTTCAAGGGCAGCTATCCTTTTTGGATTCTTCTCTCTAAATGAAGTTTTGCCAATTAAGGGTTAACTTTGGATATGGAAATGAGGAATTTATGTGATTTAGGTCACAAATTGTGTGCAGTTTTGCGCTACAAAAAATGGGTGAGGTTTTCGGTTTCGATTTTTGCAATATGTGGTATTTTGGACTTTCTCCACATTATACTGGCAGAAAACTTCAGCTTCCTTTTGTTAAAAGTGACATGATCATTTTGTTGCTTTAAAAATGGTGCCAAGTTCATGACTTTGCTAAATAAAATACATCTGATATAATGTTAAATAAAATATTCGATAATTTTGTTTGTAACTTTGAAAAATGTATGAGAAATTATGCGCTGGTTACATGGCACCGATTTTCATTACTTAAAAGGTGATGCACTAAACATTTTGTTAACCTTCACACTGCTAGTCAGAGTTTTGTACTCTTCCTCCTCCCGTCAGCACTACTATGTAACGTACAAGCTATTCATGGGAGAACACGAGTTTGTGAAGCCTTCATACTAATACCCTTGTATATGTGGAGAGTAAATCATTATTAGTCCGAACCAATCAATTTTAGAGGAAATTGGTTAAATTGTAATATATCATTTCACATATCACGAAAAATAAAAAATTATTTTCAGCGGTAACTTAGAACTTTGTCAGTTTGTTAAATACTTACTTACTTACTTACTTACTTACTTACTTACTTACTTACTTACTTACTGGCTTTTAAGGAACACGGAGATACATTGCCGCCCTCACATAAGCCCGCCATTGGTCCCTATCCTGAGCAAAATTAATCCATTCTCTATCATCATATCCCACATCCCTAAAATTCATTTTAATATTATCTTCCCATCTACGTCTCGGCCTTCCTAAAGGTCTTTTTCCCCCCGGCCTCCCAACTAACACACACATAAATGCATTTCTGGATTCGCCCATACGTGCTACATGCCCTGCCCATCTCAAACGTCTGGATTTAATGTTCCTAATTATGTCAGGTGAAGAATACAATGCGTGCAGTTCTGTGTTGTGTAACTTCCTCCATTCTCCTGTAACTTCATCCCTCTTAGCCCCAAATATTTTCCTAAGCACCTTATTCTCAATACCCTTAATGTCTGTTCCTCTCTCAAAGTGAGAGTCCAAGTTTCACCGATATAAATGTTTTATAAATTCTAACTTTCAGATTTTTCGACAGCAGACTGGATGATAAAACTTTCTTAACCGAATAATAACAGGCATTTCTCATATTTATTCTGTGTTTAATTTCCTCCCGAGTATCATTTATATTTGTTACTGTTGCTCCCAGATATTTGAACTTCTCCACCTCTTCAAAACATAAATTTCCAATTTTTATATTTCCATTTCGTACAATATTCTCGTCACGAGACATAATCATATACTTTGTCTTTTCGGGATTTACTTCCAAACCGACTGCTTTACTTGCTTCCAGTAAAATTCCAGTGTTTTCCCTAATCGTTTGTGGATTTTCTCCTAACATATTCACATCATCCGCATAGACAAGCAGCTGATGTAACCCGTTCAATTTCAAACCCTCTCTGTTATCCTGGACTTTCCTAATGGCATACTCTAGAGCGAAGTTAAAAAGTAAAGGTGATAGTGCATCTCCTAGCTTTAGCCCGCAGTGAATTGGAAACGCATCAGATAGAAACTGACCTATACGGACTCTGCTGTAAATTTCATTTAGACACATTTTAATTAATCGAACTAGTTCCTTGGGAATACCAAATTTAATAAGAATATCATATAAAACTTCTCTCTTAACCGAGTCATATGCCTTTTTGAAATCTATGAATAACTGATGCACTGTACCCTTATACTCCTATTTTTTCTCCATTATCTGTCGAATACAAAATATCTGGTCAATAGTTGATCTATTACGCCTAAAACCACATTGATGATCCTCAATAATTTCATCTACATATGGAGTTAATCTTCTCAAAAGTTTGTTAAATACGGATTTCAAATAATTTCGTGGTCCAGTCAAGTAAAGACTGCTGCATATTCCACAGGACTAACTGTTCATTCATTGACTCATAGCCACTGAATATTATCGTAATCTGTCCAGCAGTCTAAAAATTCACTTTACCCAGAAAAACGAAAAGAATACATTTTCATGTAAAAAAATTATATCAATACGCCACGCTCTACACAAAGCACTTCACTAGTCTCGACCTTCAGAAAAACAACTAAGGAAGAGAGCAGTGATGTGCTTTGTGTGAAGTGTGACACTATATGTGTCGGAAACATAGAAATTACAGCGAAGTGGAGAGGAGTGACTAGAAACATTTCAAATTTGGATATGGAGAAGAAATGTTAAAAAATGTTATGTTTTATTTAACGACGCTCGCAACTGCAGAGGTTATATCAGCGTCGCCGGATGTGCCGGAATTTTGTCCCGCAGGAGTTCTTTTACATGCCAGTAAATCTACTGACATGAGCCTGTCACATTTAAGCACACTTAAATGCCATCGACCTGGCCCGGGATCGAACCCGCAACCTTGGGCATAGAAGGGATATGGAGAAGATCTATGGTAAATGAAACTCTGGAAAAAGAATTAAGAAAGAGACTAGTTTAGTGCTGTGTGTGGAGTTTGTCATTATATTGGGCAGAAACATGGAAACTACAACGAAGTGGACAGAAGTGACTAGAAACATTTGAAATGTGGATATGGAGAAGACCTCTGATAAATGAGCCTCTGGAAAAAGAACTAAGGAAGAGACTAGTAAAGTGCTTTGTGTGGAGTTATGCAATATATGGGGCAGAAACATGGAAATTACAACGAAGTGGACAGAAGTGACTAGAAACATTTGAAATGTGGATATGGAGAAGACCTCTGATAAATGAACCTCTGGAAAAAGAACTAAGGAAGAGACGAGTGAAGTGCTTTGTGTGGAGTTTGTCATTATATTGGGCAGAAACATGGAAATTACAACGAAGTGGACAGAAGTGACTAGAAACATTTGAAATGTGGATATGGAGAAGACCTCTGATAAATGAACCTCTGGAAAAAGAACTAAGGAAGAGACAAGTGAAGTGCTTTGTGTGGAGTTTCGCATTATATGGGGCAGAAACATGGATATTACAGCGAAGTGGAGAGAAGCAATTAGAAATATTTGAAATATGGATATGGAGAAGACCTTTGGTAAATAGACCTCTGGAAAAAGAATTAAGGAAGAGACTAGTGAAGTGCTTTGTGTGAAGTGTGGCATTGTATGTGACAGAAACATGGACATTACGACGAAGTGAAGAGAAGCGACTAGATCCATTTGAAATGCGGATATGGAGAATACCTCTGATAAATGAACCTCTGGAAAAAGAAATAATGAAGAGACTAGTGAAGTGTTTTGTGTGAAGTGTGGTATTATACTGGAGAGAAACATGGACATTGCGACGAAGTGAAGAGAAGCAACTAGAAGTATTTGAAATGTGGATATGGAGAAGAATGGAACGTGTGAAATGGACAGACAGAATAAGAAATGAAGCTGTGTTGGAAAGACTGGGTGAAGAAAGAATGGGTAGTAAGAATAAAGCTTAAGTACTTTCTCAAGGTTTATACTTATGAGTATGAGCACTTCCTGTGATTATATACTCATAACCACTAGAACATACTCATATTCGTAAGAATAAAGACATTCTACCTAACGCGAATATATACTCACCTCTACAGCCTTCTTGATCGTTTAAAAGTTAGTATGTACTCGTGTTACCTATCCTCTTTGACCACATTGCACCGTGATGCTCAGTTTTTTTTATACACTTTCACATGCTATCCGCATGCAGTAGTGGTTTGTGTTTTGCTTTTTTGTAAATTTTGATAATGGATAATTAAATAAATAAATAAATAAATAAATGGATAAATAAATGAATGAATGAATGAATGAATGAATTAATTAATTAATTAATTAATAAATTAATTAATTAATTGAGTAAATAAATGAATAAATAAATAAACAAACATGAAAGAGAGAGTGAATCTGATAAGTGACGTTAATAAAACAGGAAACAAGAAAATAGTACTGGTAAATCGTCATTACGGGATGTTGGATAGAGATTACAATCCATTTCTAGAATTCCAGTTATGCTAATTCTATTTTTTATTATGGAGAGTTATATGTATAGTTTAAAGTTACAAGTAATTGGCTTTTTGCAATTCAAATTTTACAAAATAAACTGTAATTGTTAATTATATTTAACAATACAATCTAACCTTATAATTTGATAGCCATTCATATTTTTATAGGTTTTGTTTTTTATGAAGAACAAATACGTGTTTAACCTTTTTCACTTTCACTTTTGTGAAGCGTTAAAGACTTCTGAAGTTCACGTCCTTTTCTATATTTTTCCATGAGGCACTACATCGTTCATAAATTCTGTCTTTTTTCTTTAATTTAACTTTAAACTGAACACAAATCAACAAATATTCAGAATTGAGCCTGCTACAAACCATATTCAGAATAACATGAGAACGAACTTATAAATATGAGAATATACTAGCTTTTATTCTTATCAAGCATGAGTATATATTCTGTACAAGATGGACACTTGAGTATATTCTACTATGCTTCCATGTTATGAGTATGTAATCAGAAATGAGTAGGTACTCAAATGTTTTTATTCTTACTAACAAGAGTATATACTAAAAAAGTCTAGTATATACTATATACTCATGTTTATTCTTACCACGGAATGATGCTGAAACTGATCAGGAAGAGGAAAGGAATTAGTTGAGTCACTGACTGAGAAGAAACTGCCTACTGAAGGATGCACTGGAACGAATGGTGAACGAGAGAAGAGTTCGGGGTAGAAGAAGATATCAGATGATAGACGACATTAAGATATATGGATCATATGCGAAGACTGGCTAAAACTGGGGCATGGAAGGGTAATAAAATTGTCACCGAAAACGTAGACCGCATGTGTCCATTATGTTTGGAAAAGTAGACATGGGAACACATTTTATTTCAATGTGAAAAAAAAAAAGAAAATCTCCGGAGAAAATATCTAACGTCCTCGTTGCTAAGGGTTCGCTTGCATGTCTTGACCTCATGGGAAATATAGAATGGGAACAAAAGACTGGATTGTTCCTCTTGAAGGCGAGACAGATTAGAACTTCAGCTGTTGAAGTTTATGATGCGAACTGACGAAGGGATAATTCTAACTGTTGAATCTTGAATATAAATAATTGATTAAATGGCGATCTTAATCTTGTTAATTATGTAAGCATGTGCAGCTTACAGCTGTTTCGGTGCTACTTAACACCATCCTCAGAGCCTACTAGATCTCGGCGCTATCTCAACTTCGCTGCCTGTTGTGTGGGTGCGTTCGTGTGATGAAGAGTTGTGTCAAATAGTGTGTGTGTTCTGAAATTGATCTGTGTGTTGAGAATTTGATTAGGGTGTGTTTTAGTGTGTCTGTATATTTCATATTGTTCTAGTGTGTTGAGTTTTTGGTTTTTGGGTTGTATGTGTAGGATTTTCATGTCTGTATTTATGTTATTGTATGTGTGGTTAGCATTAGTTATGTGTTCGGCATATGTAGATGTATTGTGTCCTCTGGTTATTGCTTTAATGTGTTCTTTGTATCGAGTTTGGAATGATCTGCCTGTCTGTCCAATGTAGAAACTGTCGCAACTATTGCATGTGAGCTTGTATACGCCTGTGTGGTTGTATTTATTTGTGTTGTTTGTGTGTTGAGATGTCTTTGTAGTGTGTTTTCTGTTCTGTATGCTATGTTGTATTTCTGTTTTCTGAGTGAGGATGCGTTCTTGTGTGTGTTTTTGTTTTCGTATGTTAGTGTGATGTATTTCTTGTGTTCTTGTGTTTGTGTTGTGTTTTGTCTTGTTTAACACGAGTAAGATCGCCATTTAATCAATTATATTCAAGTGTTAAAAGTAGTGTACGAAAAATTCAACATGGATAATATATGTGTTTTGTTTGTACCATGTTCATATTAATCTGTGTAATTTATGGAAAGTGGCTGGATTTAATCGTAGGTGAGGGGGTGAAACCTACAAAGGAGGACTTGTTTTGTAAAGCACGTAGGTAAATTTAATTGCAAATTCTGATAGTATAGTGAATTTGTATGTGCTATAATATTGCTGAATAAATTCAACCATCCATATAAAAAAAAGAAGAGGACGGCAGAAAACAAGAAACATTGGAGAATGCTGAGTTTGCAGTGAAAGACCGGCCCTTGAGCAGAAATTATGCATGAATGAATTAATTATTGATATTACAGTTTTTTCAGTGAAAAACTGGATCAAGTATGGACCTTTCAAATACATTAGTTGTATATTTTGTAATAAAATTAAGAAATTCTGATACGACTGTGAGACAAAACTCATCATGCGCTATGAATTCCATGGAGCAGCATTTTTAATTATTTCTCGTTGTCATGATGGTTCGTTGCTATCATAAATAGCCTGGCGTTAGCTTATCCTTTGTTCAGCGTGCCTAAGGTTTTTCCGTGGTTTTCCTAAGGCGCTAAGACAAATGTCGGGATGAGCCCTAAAAGAAATGGGCCACGGACCTGCACTCATATCCTCATCAATCTTCCTAATTACCTAAATTAATTAACTAATTACATCTGTCCCCCCTCTTCGTAATTGAGCCATCATATAGCCAAATGGCTTGTCTCAAAATTGAGACGATTCAACAAAGCTCATGATAACAATCACCTCCTACATAATAGCCAAATTGGCTAGTCTCCTATACATGAGACAACTCATCTTGCCTAAGGTATTCCGTGGTTTTCCTCAGGCGTAAGACAAATGTCGGGATGAGCCCTATAAGAAATGGGCCACGGACCTATATGCCCTTCCCCATATATATTCCACCTTTATTATAAATGATGTATGCCCTAGTTCAGATAATATTAATAGTCTATTAAATATACGAGGTCACTCAATAAGTCACAAATTGAAAGGACAGGGACCTCTCAAATTGCAGATTAGATTTCACGGCGCTTCTTCCGACGGCCTTCACCTGCTTTCTCATCGAACAACAGATGACGGCGTCTTGCCATCCTAACGGCAAACACCAACCAAATCCTCCTCGCCCCGTTCCGTGATCAATTGATCAATCTCAGCCCCCCTCGCGTATGTGGTACCTAAGAGGTTACGTCCAATTTCGGCTTCCCCTTCAAAATTTTCTAGAGCTCCTTCAGGGGAGCAGCGTAACCCGGAGTGAGACTAGTGGCCAACAGGCTTGGAGCTCACATATTTAGTTTTGTACAGCCCCCAACCCCTTGCAAGGACGCGTTTTGCGTACCTTTTAAATTTTCCCCCCAATTCTCCTTCGATTTTTCGATTTTTTCGATTATCCTTTGTTCTCATTCTGTAGTTTAGTCAAAGCATAAAGAAGTTTAATCGTGCTGCTGTGAATTCGCCGCTGGGTTCAGTGCAATAACTGTTTACAGAACTATCTCTTGCATTCTGAGGTTACGTTAATTAGTCTTGCTCTTTTTTTCCCACGCTGCGCTGCGTGTTAATGAGCAGAGAAGGAAGTACCTGTGGATTCCCCTTTCGCAGCAAACGGTGAGATTGGTAGTTTGTATGTGCTGATTAAATTTACTTCAGTGTGTTTGGGAAGTTTTGGCAATTGCTCTCTTTCAACAGACTATTGTTAACATTTGAATTTTTACGTCACACGCACATTAATTCAATTAAAAAATTGAAAGCAAATATTGAATATGCATAGTATGAAATTTCGTTGTTTTCAAAAACAACGCAAAACTCTTAAACAATTTTTCAAAATCATTGATACTCACTTGTTTGCCTTCTCGTTTTATATTTTGGGCGTTCAGAGCACAAGGGAATCAAGTTCATTTGGGAGATATTTCGTCTGTACATACACCTTAGTTGAAGCTATTTTCAGAGCATAGGGTCGTATTCATAAACATTCTTAGCGCGGGCTTCCGGTGGATGATCAGCGAACTAACGTTTTGCGTATTCATAAACCAGTGTTAGCGATATGGTATATGATTTGATATGATATGATATGATGTATGATATGATATTATATGATATGATATGATATGATATGATATGATATGATATGATATGATATGATATGATATGATATGATATGATATGATATGATATATGATATGATATGATATGATATGATATATGATATGATATGATATGATATATGATATGATATATATGTTATATTATGATATGACATATGATATGATACGATATATGATATGATATATTATATGATATATATGTTATATTATGATATGACATATGATATGATATGATATGATATGATATGATATGATATGATATGATATGATATGATATGATATGATATGATATGATATGATATGTGATATAATATGATATGATATGATATATAATATGATATGATGAGTCCACTGCAAGAATGATGGATGTCATTTGGAATATATTTTGCAGGAGAAGCAATTGAAAGTTTGAAATGCTTAGCGCTCAAAGCTTAACTGTGATATTCCGATCATTACTGGACAATGACTATCAGTGTTAATGCCATATGACTCTGTATGTACATTCTATATGTCTTAAGCTATGCATTGACAGTCTTGGTTCATTTTCGACAGGAAAGTGACATCCATCATTCTTGCAGTGGACTCTTTATATGATATGATATGATATGATATGATATGATATGATATGATATATGATATGATATGATATATGATATATGATATTATATGATATGATACGATACGATACGATACGATACGATATGATATGATATGATATGATATGATATGATATGATATGATATGATATGATATGATATGATATGATATGATATGATATGATATGATATGATATGATATGATATGATATGATATGATATGATATGATATGATATGATATGATATGATATGATATGATATGATATGATATGATATGATATGATATGATATGATATGATATGATATGATATGATATGATATGATATGATATGATATGATATGATATGATATGATATGATATGATATGATATGATATGATATGATATGATATGATATGATATGATATGATATGATATGATATGATATGATATGATATGATATGATATGATATGATATGATATGATATGATATGATATGATATGATATGATATGATATGATATGATATGATATGATATGATATGATATGATACGATATGATATGATATGATATGATATGATATGATATGATATGATATATGATATATGAATTCTGTACAAGTAACCAGTCGATAGCCGGAGCTAGTTTAGCACGCTCGTAGCGCAGGCTAACGCAATGTCTATGAATAGCACCCTATTATTTGAAGCTTCTCCTAGAGTTCAGATGTTTAAAAACACACTCACCTATAATGAGTATTTAACCATACATAAAAAACTATAAGTCTATTTTCTGAAAAGTTTATTTTTGTGACTTTATTCCATTGTGCTCTGAGCGCCCCATTTATCTCTATTGCTTTCTTCCCAGTATCTCAATTCATATATTAATATAATTGCACCTTTCTTCTTCTACAATTTGGTTATCTTACTATAATCTGCCTACAATATTTGGTCAATGGCTCTGTCATTTTGAACGGCGCGCACTTCGGAACACGCTTCCGCTGCTCATGGAGGATGTACCCTTCACGATGGGCGATGATGTGTGATTCCAATATGACGTTTCAACGTACTTCAGCATGGTTATAAGATTATCTGAACAACATCTACGAGGATCAATGAATATGGAGACCGGGAAGTGTTGCGTGGCCAGCGTGGTCACCTGACTTCACGCCCATAATCTATTTTTTTGGGGGGGACATGTGAACTGTACATCACTCGAATTGACAGCAGAGAGGAACTGACAGCGAATATTCGCTGCTTTTGATGAAATTCGACACAGAGCAGTAAAATGTTCGACAAAGTCCGATAATCACTGCAATGGTGTGATGAATGTAATCAGGTTCAGGATAGATGCTTTGAACATCTGTAACTTTTCAGCAAAATGCTTGAAAAATAATTCAATTCATAACAGTTAATGTCACTAAACTTCCTCTTTTTTTCTATATCACGTAGCTCCTCAACGAGACATAGGAGAACATGGTTTGTTTCACGAAAAATGATTCTCATTGCGCGATCTATCGATAGCCACACTTTGTCTTAGACGTCTTGAATCACCCTGTATATCTAAACATAAATTCATTCGGAAAAAATGCACATGAAATATACTGATCTCACTCTGCAGATAACAAGATATCATGTATTAATGTATTTATTCATACTGAAAATGGGTATATACCCGGTGGCAGTGGTAACTAATTACACTCAATAATGGCAATTAATAATAAACACAACTAATAAAAATACAATTAATAATAATAATTAAAACTAATAACAATAATATAGTAATAACAATAACAAGGAGCATCCAAAATTAAATAAATCACGATCACTTAAAATAACATTTAAAGTAAATCTAATTTGTATCTCAACCCTAAGTTTGAACTAAAACCCACGAGTATGATATGTTCATACATGCACAAGTACCTTTCAGCACTACACTCATTTCGCTGACAACTCACTCACTGCACTGGAACTACGACACATTTCACTGATTCTATTCTGATTTCACTAACATTTCAAAAATATTTCACTGTTCAAATACTTTGCACTGCCACTAAAAACTATAAAACTTCACTGACACAAACATACTTCACACTTCACTGACACAACATTTCAAACAACAAAATATCAATTACACCCTTTAAATAGTGAGTATAATATACTACCATTTATTAGTAAAGTCCTTAAGCCTATTTTTAAATATATTTTTGCTTATTGGTAAGTCTGCAGGTAAAGCATTCCAGTCCCTGATAGTGCGATTGAGAAAAGAAAAACTTTCCAGTGTCCGTCCTCTGTCTTCTTTCCCTCAATTTATATGAGTGGGTCGACCTGGTTGGCACGTTGGTATAGCGCTGGCCTTCTATGCCCAAGGTTGCGGGTTCGATCCCGGGCCAGGTCGATGGCATTTAAGTGTGCTTAAATGCGACAGGCTCATGTCAGTAGATTTACTGGCATGTAAAAGAACTCCTGCGGGACAAAATTCCGGCACATCCGGCGACGCTGATATAACCTCTGCAGTTGCGAGCGTCGTTAAATAAAACATAACATTTATATGAGTGGTCGTTCCTTGAAGAGTAATTTGGCGGCTGCAACCTATTTTTTTTATTTCTCCCTAGTGAAATCTTCGTTCCAAAATTGCCTGAAATTGTGATTTATTCAAAATCGGTTCTGGGGATTTTCTTCCTGGATTCTTTATTGCGCAAAAAGTAGTGCCAATGGAAAAGTAAATGTCACATGTTCCTAGAAAATATTTCATCCTGAGCGATTACAAATTACTTACTAGCACCTGACGTTGATTAGTATATTAGTACGTTAATTGATCGAGTTATCTCTGTGTTGGCACATCAGCAAGATTGCGGTTAGTCGCTGTGCGAGGAAGGAGTGGGGAGAGAATTCGGACGTGGTTAGCGTGAGTTGAAGCGGCCAGCTGTTGAGAATGATATCCATCGTTGCTATGTGTTGTAGTTAATATTTGTAGTGGAGTTAAAAACAGGTAGTCTTACAAAGAAGAAATTTCATATTTTAAGAAAGAATGTTTTATCCAGGAAGAATAAGTCGCCAAATTTTCGCTTTATAAAACGAAGTACTGCCTCTGATAGAGGGTCTGGCTTATAAGTGCATATATTAATTATCATCAGACAGTGGATGCAGGATGACTTAAGGAAAAGTGCAGTTGTTTCGTATCAGAGTATATGGCACGTGCCGCGTCGTCCATCTTGGGTACCTGGCGAGTACAGCAGCTACAGAACGAAGGAACCCCGGTCCGTTCATAGTAACATTTCAACGCAATGTGTGCAGTTGTGTTATCCTGCTCAAGTATTTAGTACGCGTAGAATATGTTGTGCTGATCCATTCATAATGTCGACGGCAAAACGTTCAATTCACTCAGAGATACGAAATGCAATTAAGAAGTATGGGAGTGACATTTTATGTATTAACGAAGACAATATCGTGTGTAATGTATGTAAAATTGAAATAAAACCAGAACAACTCAGGTTATAGAGAAACATTGCAACAGTGCATCGCACAGGAAATGCATTGAAATTAAATCTGAGGAACCATCTACATCATCATCAACATCATCATCATCATCATCATCATCATCATCATCATCATCATCATCATAATTTAGTTGTGCGGGTCTAAACGACACGTGCAACATGATGCTCTGTGCAAACATTCCTCTAAAGAAATTGAGTCATCCCCATTTTAGAGGTCTTCTTCATAAATTCTCTCGATACAAAAACTGTTTAAGCGATAGGCGAAGACGATTCAGCTTCGACAACTTACGAGAATATATCGTCGTTTACAGCAACGCTAGTAATTGCATCAATGATGACGAGGACTGAACTTGCAAGGTATGTACTACAGTACGTCATTTTTCTTTTCCTTCTGACTGTACGGAGATACAGTAGCATGTTGACGTCGTCTGTTTACGTTTAAAACCTGTTGAGCCAATGGTCTGAATGAAAAAAATGTAACATATAGTAAATGTGCACCTACATTCAACGATAAGTCATCCCGTATCCACTGTCTAATTATCAGGCACATCTCATATGACGGTATGTGTCAGAGGAAAAACAATTGTTTGTATGCGAAGAAGAAACAGACTTGAATGATTTCAAAGGAAAAATTGTTCCGAGGCCGGGTATCGATCCCGGAACCTTTGACTGAACGCACCAACGCTCTGCTTCACAGGGAGCTATATCTGAAAACCAGATTTGCGTAATGTACATGTCACTGTAGGTACGTTAACAAAAAACCACAATTCAAGTCACACAGTGTTTGTGTGTACTCAGAGTTGGGTTTCTGGCATCTTGTCAGCCCACTTGAGGTGTGTGGATATAGAGGGAAAAATTGAGACGGTGTCGCGCGTAGTTCCTGGGTAGCTCAGTCGGTAGAGCGTTGGTGCGTTCAGCCAATGTCCCGGAATCGATACCCGGTCCCGGAACAATTTTTCTCTTGAAATTATTCAAATGAAACTAAATAAATATTTAAATAAGGTACCAACCTTGCAGAAAAAAAGTAATGTTGCCATTTAAAAACGTTGTTGATGTCCAACCTTGTACAATAATGGCTAAAAAATTTTCCTTCCTTTTTGGAACATTTTCCTTGCAAAATATTAAATTTGAAATGTCCGAGCATTTTTTAAAATGAGTTGATTTTAACGTGAACATAGGTTATATGGGTCCGTCTTCTTCCTTATCAAGTAATGTATAGTCTTAATTATTAAATATATCACATTTATTGAATGGATTAACGTTTTCGGCAATTATTTGCCATCATCAAATCATCATAAGTATCATGTTATACGTGCTGTGTCTAAAAAGTTCGGTAAATGGTGTCATATCTGAACGGCAACTTGGCGCATGTGCTTGCGCATGCGCATGGTTGTTCAGAGACTTGGGGAGAATCGATACACAGCATGCAATGCATGTGACTGGCAGTGTAAACAGACTGCGACCAGTTGAACGTAGTCAGTGTGAGAGGAAGTGTCACAGCGCAATGGAGCAACGTGTAAACATCAAGTTCTGCTACAAATTGGGGAAGACTGCAACGGAGACACATGGAATGATGGTGCAGGTGTACGGGAGGGAAGCCGTGAGCAGATAATGTGTTTACGAATGGTTTAAACGCTTCCGTGAAGGGAAGGAAACAATTGAGGATGAGCCACGTTCAGGTCGGCCATCGACAAGCAGAACCCCAGAAATGATCGAGAGAGTGCGACAAATGCTGGCACAAGATCGGCGACTGACTCTAAGATTGACTGCGGAGGAATTGGACATTAGCAAGGACACGGTGCACACCATCGTCCGCGATGATTTGGGTAAGCGGATGATCTGCTCCCGATTTGTGCCGTACAAGCTCACAGACGAGCAGAAAGCAAAACGGATGGAAACTTCTGGTGATTTCATTTCCATGTGTGACCAGGATCCATTGCTTCTGAAAAACATCGTCACGGGAGATGAGACCTGGTGCTACCAGATCGATCCGGAATCAAAACGGCAATCGATGTCATGGTGTTCACCGACTTCCCAGCGACCCAAAAAAAAAAATAAGCCGTCTGCAAAAATCCAAGGTGAAAACACTGTTGATCGCCTTCTTCGACAACAACGGCATTATCCACAAGGAATTTGTTCCTGCAGGTCAAACCATTAATGCTGCAATTTACCAGTCCGTTTTGAACCGATTGCTACAGCGTATCCGGCGGGTTCGGCCAGAGTTGCACAGGACTGGAAAATGGATGCTGCTCCATGACAATGCCCCTGCACACTGTGCAATCCGTGTGCGCCAATTCCTGGCTCAGAAGATGGTAACTGTTCTTGAACACCCTCCGTACTCCCCTGATCTGGTCGCCTTCAAGCGGGGAAACAGGAAGAAGTCCGCAGGAACCAGATCAGGGGAGTACGGAGGGTGTTCAAGAACAGTTACCATTTTCTGAGCCAGGAATTGGAAAAGTTCGGTGAATGATATCAGAAAACAAACAAAACAAAGATACAAAAAATGTTTCTTTATTGCCCTTCAAAATAGTCGCCACCCGCTACAAAACACTTTTGACAACATTCGTACAGCTTCTGGAAACTATCAGCAAAGGCCTCCTGTGGAATCGATCGTAGAAAGGCTGTCACACGATCTTTGATGGCATTCACGTCCGCAAAACGTTCACCTTTCATGGCCGCCTTCAAGCGGGGTAACAGGAAGAAGTCCGCAGGAGCCAGATCAGGGTAGTACGGATTGTGTTCAAGAACAGTTACCATCTTCTGAGCCAGGAATGGAAAAGTTCGGTGAATGCTATCAGTAATTAAACAAAACAAAACAAAGATACAAACAAATTTTCTTTATTGCACTTCAAAATAGTCGCCACCCGCTACAACACACTTTTGACAACGTTCGTACAGCTTCTGGAAACTATCAGCAAAGGCCTCCATTGGAGTCGATCGTAGAAAGACTGTCACACGATCTTTGATGGCATTCACGTCCGCAAAACGTTCACCTTTCATGGCCGCCTTCAAGCGGGGAAACAGGAAGAAGTCCGCAGGAGCCATATCAGGGGAGTACGGAGGGTGTTCAAGAACAGTTACCATCTTCTGAGCCAGGAATTGGCGCACACGGATTGCACAGTGTGCAGGGGCATTGTCATGGAGCAGCATCCATTTTCCAGTCCTGTGCAACTCTGGCCGAACCCGCCGGATACGCTGTAGCAATCGGTTCAAAACGTACTGGTAAATTGCAGCATTAATGGTTTGACCTGCAGGAACAAATTCCTTGTGGATAATGCCGTTGTTGTCGAAGAAGGCGATCAACAGTGTTTTCACCTTGGATTTTTGCAGACGGCTTTTTTTTTTTTTTTTTTTTTTGGTCGCTGGGAAGTCGGTGAACACCATGACATCGATTGCCGTTTTGATTCCGGATCGATCTGGTAGCAGCAGGTCTCATCTCCCGTGACGATGGTTTTCAGAAGCAATGGATCCTGGTCACACATGGAAATGAAATCACCAGAAGTTTCCATCCGTTTTGCTTTCTGCTCGTCTCTGATCTTGTGCGGCACAAATCGGGAGCAGATCTTCCGCTTACCCAAATCATCGCGGACGATGGTGTGCACCGTGTCCTTGCTAATGTCAAATTCCTCCGCAATTAATCTTAGAGTCAGTCGCCGATCTTGTGCCAGCATTTGTCGCACTCTCTCGATCATTTCTGGGGTTCTGCTTGTCGATGGCCGACCTGAACGTGGCTCATCCTCAATTGTTTCCTTCCCTTCACGGAAGCGTTTAAACCATTCGTAAACACATTATCTGCTCACGGCTTCCCTCCCGTACACCTGCACCATCATTCCATGTGTCTCCGTTGCAGTCTTCCCCAATTTGTAGCAGAACTTGATGTTTACACGTTGCTCCATTGCGCTGTGACACTTCCTCTCACACTGACTACGTTCAACTGGTCGCAGTCTGTTTACACTGCCAGTCACATGCATTGCATGCTGTGTATCGATTCTCCCCAAGTCTCTGAAGAACCATGCGCATGCGCAAGCACATGTGCCAAGCTGCCGTTCAGATATGACACCATTCACCGAATTTTTTAGACACACCACGTACATACTGAATACTGAATTACAAAATTAAGTGGAATTAATTAATATTCGAAGAAACAAACATGGTTACCACTTGACTAGGTAAATGTTACAATTAGACGTGCACTGACTAAGCTGTTTGCATGAACAATATTTTCATTTTATTATAAATGTTAAGATTGGACACAAATTAAATTATGACGTGAAATAATTACATATATTATTGAATTTTCATGTGGAAGTCTTGTGTTCCATCTAATGCATAAATTGAAACAAACAGATTACGAACATGATTAATGCTAAATAATTACTATGTTTGACAAATTCTGCTATTGAGAATTACATATACACTAGTGGCTTGTGTAGCAAATGCTACAGACTAAGTTCATTACAATTGAAATTAAAATTTTTCAAATTTATTTCCAATGAAGAATACCAGACATTTTGGAAGTCCCTATCCTAAGCAAGATTAATCCAGTCTCTACCATCATATCCCACAATTCTCAAATCGATTTTAATATTATCCTTCCATCTACGTCTACCTCCCTCAAGGTCTTTTCCCTTGAGGTCTTCCAATTAACACTCTATACCATTTATAGATTAATCCATACGTGCTACATGATATGCCATCTCAAATGTCTGGATTTAATGTTCCTAATTATGAAGAATACAATGCGTGTAGTTCTGCGTTGTGTAACTTTCTCTAATCTCCTATGACTTCATCCCTCTTAGCTCCAAATATTTTCCTAAGCATCTTATTTGCGAACACCCTTAATCTCTGTTCCTCTCTCAAAGTGAAAATCCAAGTTCCACAACCATAAAGAACAACCGGTAGCGTAACTGTTTTATAGATTCTAACTTTCAGCTTTAAATATCTATACCATACCGCCATTAAATATATGGAAAAGACCCATACCACTTGACTAATAACTATACAAAATATTTCACTTTAATAACAATATTGTTATCTTACGTAAGTTTTATATAGACTACTATATAGCCGTCACTCAGAAAATATTATAGAATTGAATATCTAACTTCAGATATTCTCTACGCCTACTTATATAACCCCAAAAGGTTTCGCTTTCATATCATCAATACAGCATTAATCTGTACAATTGGTGACAAATACATCATGGCATTCACTATAATAATATTTCATTTTAATGATAATACTGTCATCAAACATTCTTAAGTTTTGTAGTTTTTAATATCCAATACACAGACAGCTGTACTCAGAAAATTACACACCAGAGAATCTTCTTGAAGTTTTTAATAACCAATATTACAGAAACGTTCAGAAAAAATTTACACAAATGAAGATCGACATATTGGCATTATGTCAGCCATTTGAACTCTAAATATGTTAGCAATCCTGCAGGTCATAGCCTTCGTGTGATATTGTTTATTGTAGTGTGTTTGTGTTTTGTTTTGTTTTATTCTGAAAGGGCCATTACCTATTTCTCAAAACTGACGACAGATGGATTTTGGAAAATAGGAAAATGATGTAGGAAAATTGACATTTCACTGAAAACTACTATGTTTCCGAAAAACTTTGGGTTCCAAGCTTCAAAATGAGGGGTCATTTATTAAAATCCGTTCAGCAGTTTTCCCGTAATTTCCATTACCAGTTCAAATTATATATAGATATGTTGATTTTAGTTTTGTTTGCATTATTCCTTACTTTTGAAAATCCTTGTACACTTTTTCATAGCAGAATTCTCATATTTTTACTATTAAATACACTGCAACTGAAGTGTATATGATTAATTCATCCAGTCACAGAAAGCAGTGCTGGCAAACACCCTCACCGACACAGTCAGAGCTCTTTCTACAGGCTGGCATTTTGTACAAGTCGTCCAACCAGCGAGAGCAGCATAGAGTAATTTAGTTTCCGAGCTCTCTTCCACTAAAACTGGTACTAAACCCAGTCATTCATTGGAGGAACTGAGCATCTGTGTACTGTGTAATCAATGCCAACGGGAACAGAGTCAAATAAGAGAGGCGTGTCTCGTTTTACCATCTTCTTCCTCTTTATATTAGACATCAGCGTTCATTTATGATTTTACAAAGTGAAGACAAAATATTTAATGCTAAAATATAATCTAATAATGTACTGCTCAGTATATTTAACCAGTAATGGAAATATACAGGGTGTTTAATAATATCTGTCACTAATAATTCAGGTAGATTTTAGTGCATAGGAAAGATAATGAGTTAACAAACTAATAATTCGAAACGCGATCATTAATAAATAGGACACATGCCTACAGATAGGCACTCCTTGTACTTTTGTAGAAGGTATTTTTGCTTTAGTTCATGCACACATGTTCATCGTAATAAGCTCCGGCAAGAAGAAATAAATTTAACGCACCACACCTTTACATGTTAAAATGCTTTTCATCCAACACTCTTGGTCGGATTCAAATACACGACCTTCGGATCTAAGGGCAAGCATTTTACACATTACGCTTTGTATCTCGAGCGATAGCGGCCGTTAGATTGCATACATTACGCTGATTTCTACACGGTACCCACAACACAGCACATATTGTATTGTATTGTATTGTATTGTATTGTATTGTATTGTATTGTATTTATTAACATTCCATGGTATTCATACATTGCTTACAGCTAAAAAATGGAACAAGTCAAAAAAACTTAATACAGGGACATCATTTTATTTTTACTAACATTTTTAACATTAACCTGTCTATACCTTTAGAGAACCGGAAACACCGCTTGCTCCCCCCTCCAAGACTGGAGTTCGATGATACTGGCGTAAAACACAAATCACTCTACTAGGTATAGGAAGGAAGAAAAGTAGTTCATCCATTTACGTAAACTAGGAAATATCGCGATTTTGAGTTTGATAATTTTCATTAGGTTTTTCTTTAATCAAAGTACAGTACTGTATTAAGAATAAGTGTTTTTACTCACGAAGTGAGTTATCCATGCGGACGTATTCATTATGCAGTGTATATTATATTGTCTACAGCACATTAGCGCACAATATAGAGAAAGAAGTTAAATTGAAAAATAATCATAATATGAATATTTAAACACAATTTTGAAAATGGTGGCCGTTCATTTCGATACAGGCTTCAGTTCTTTTGTGCATATTATCGCACTATAGACTATTGCATCTAATTCCAATTGCCAGTTTCGTCCTTCGTACTAGTAACTCATGTTGAAATAATTCTGTACCTACTCTACGTGCTGTGAATTCAATCTTCACTTCTGCCCGACCCGAAAATATAAAATTACTCAGACATGCTATCTACTGTCCGTCCAAGTGGTTATGCCGCAGGATTGTAGAAAGGGAGGAAATCACGTGACAGTTAATTACTTAACGAGGCCCTTTTATTTAAGTTAAATTAAACAGCTGTATAATATTACGTAAACGTTCAATTCCTAAGAGAAATTAATGTTTTCAGAAAAGAGCTAAGACAGCCCAGCTATTACAGAGAGTCGAGCAGAAGCAGGTGAGGGAAATCGGGATGCGACGTAGGCAAACGGACAGTACCTGTGCGAAAATATGATTCAATATTGAAAGCTCTTTCGTCACTGGAAAACGCGAACATATTCCTGGAACGTACTATACTCAGTAACTCAGTACTGCTTACTATCTGCTGTCTTGGTTCTGTGTGGAGTTGGAACTTCCTTAGTAGAAGGGGTGGGAGTGAAGTACATTCAAAAACTCAGGTACAATAAAAATTGAAGTAAAAATAAAATGATGTCCCTGTACTATTATAAAGTTTTAATTTATAGTCAGAGTCTAGATGAAATATATACAGATGAGATTTACAATATAGTCTACAACACAACACAAAGTTTTAGTATCAATTTCATGAAGCGTTATTGAATGTCATGAATTCACCTACAGAATAGAAGGCGTGAGAAATTAGGTACTTCTTTAATTCGGCCCTAAATAATCTTATGTTTTGAGTTTCATTTTTTATATCGATAGGGAGGCTATTAAAAATTGTTACTGCCATATAACGCACTCTTTTTTGGTAGCAGGATAGAATTTCGGATGGAGTATGAGAGTCTTTTTTTTTTTTTGACGTGTATTTATGCTATGAACTGTTGAATTAGTTACACATTTTTCACGATTACATACGAGGAAGATTATTAATGAAAAGATATACTGACAAGCCATGGGCATTATTTGTAGTTTTTGAAAATAGTCCTACAAAATTCCCTAGATTTGGCACCTACTATTATTCTAATTACTCTTTTTTGTAATAGGAATATACTGTTACTATCTGTGGAATTTCCCCAGAATATTATTCCAAAACTCATTACCGAGTGAAAGTATGCAAAGTATATTGTTTTAAGGTATTGATATTTACTATCTTTTGCATAGATCTAATAGTAAAACATGCTGAATTTAGTTTGGGGGTAATTTCTATAATATGATTTTTCCAATTTAACACATTATCGATTTTTAAGCCAAGTAATTTGGTTGTTGTTGTTTCTAATAGGGATTTATTGTTAATTATTAAGCTATAAATTTGCTAGGTTGAATTTGGACAGGATTTAAATTGAATTATGTTAGTTTTGGTACAATTTAATACTAATTTCTTGACTGAGAACCAGTCACATATTTTGAAGAAAATTTCCTCTGTTGAAGATTGGAATGTGTTGGAGTTATTGCCTGTAATTACTGTACTCGTGTTATCTGAAAATAATATGGGATGACCTACATCTTTTATTGGGGGGGGGGGCAAGATCATTTATGAACACTAGAAAAAGTAGCGGACCTAATATTGATCCTTGAGGAATCCCATTATTAATAGTTCCCCATGCCGAGGCAGATTTCATAGTTGTATTGATTTCGACTTTCTGTTTCCTATCTATAAGATATGAGTAAAACCATTGGTGCACAACACCTTTAATTCCATAATAATCTAATTTATCTAGCAGGATTTTGTGATTAATACAGTCAAAGGCTTTGAATAAATCACAGAAAATCCCTCCAACTTGTAATTTTTTATTAACTGCCTCCAGAATTTTGTCAGTTAAACTAAATGTTACATTTTTCGTACCTTTTTTTTTTTCCTAAATCCAAATTGCTCTGAGATTAAAATGTTGTATCTTTCTAGATGATGATATAATCTTTTATACATTACTTTTTCAAATATTTTAAAGAAGAATGGTAGAAGTGATATGGGTCTGTAATTTTCTGGAGACGTTGTTTCTCCCTTTTTGAAGATAGGAATAACCACTGAATATTTTAATCTCTCGGGGAAGATACTAATGAACATTGAATAGTTACATAATATACGATGTCCATTAATATAGGGAACTGTGCGTTTAGTTTGCAATTCCACTTAAATATTAATTAAATATTAATAGCAGATTCATGCGACCATTTATAGCATTAAATATTCTATCAATTTATGAACACTTCAGAGAACTCTATATTGCACGTAATGCATCAATAACAAGACTAAAAGCTTGATAATAAAACAACTTATTACTTATAAATTTAACATAAAAAGGAAAATGGTAGAATCAGAAGTTGATGGCTTATTAATACGAGGCATAATCAAGAAATACCGAGACTGATTTTTTTTCACAGATGTTTATTACTCTACTTCAATATTTACATGATATTTTTCAAAGTAGTCCCTTTCCACTTGAATTCTCTTGTTATAGCGTTCCTTTCAGTTTTCAAACATATAACGTAGGCCATTCTTCGTCAGGTCCTTGAGAATCGTCCACATTTCTCGACCACTGCCTCAGAGTTCTCAAATCGAATGCCCCGGAGTAGGACTGGGGACGGAGCGGTTCGGTTCGGTTCGGACCAGTTACTGTGAGTCATTACTCGGTTGAACCGAGTACAAATTTGTGGCGGCAGATTTAAAATTTGGAAAGACTGAGTCGATTTTAGAACGTACTTTGAAAGTGAAACCAAGCGTGTTTTAAAAGCGTTGTAGTAAAGCGCTTTCGCTTTGCCAATTGACGAGAACAAAGTGCTTCTCTTTATTGCAAAATGGCGGTTGCAAATTTTATTCGCGTGATTACAACTATTTGCGGAGTTATTTTATACGAAAGGCCTATTTAACTTTCAGTGTTATATATGACAGACGAAATAAAATTGATAAAATAATTTATAATACTAACAGCTAATAAATTAACATGTGAGGTAAACGTTAAACGCTGCAGCTAAGTAAAAAAGAAGATAGAAAGAAACGGGCTCCATGAAGCGCTGCCTAGAACTCTTAAAAATAACACAGAATTATTTACTATTACGGAAAGTGGACAAAATAATCAATAAAACGTGGAATCTTAAACTGAAGAACATAATGTTTATTTGTATTATAACACTAGCCGTACCCGTGCGCTCCGCTGCACCCGTTAGAAATAAATATAAAGTAATTACATAATTAAAATAGGACCTTTGATCCAGGGAACATTCGAGTTTGATAGAAGGATAAATCGTTTAATATGTTACTTAATTTAAATTGCATCCAAATAATTAAAATGCGATCATTTTTGTCCACAGACACTCATTTGGTGCAATGACAATTCCTTTAACATGTTTCTTAATTTTTGTTACATGCAACCATAGTTTAATGAAGATTGACATCATTTAGATTTAATGTATATATTTTATTTTACTTGTTCTATAGGTTTCCATTGAATTATGATAAAAACTTAATTTTAACCCTTGTTTTCTATGTATTCAGTAAATGGCGCTTGGCCCACTATGGTTGTGAACCCTTCAAATAACTTAAATTATATAATATAATATTATATTATATTATATTATATTATATTATATTGTTATATATTATATTATATTATATTATATTATATTATATTATATTATATTATATTATATTATATTATATTATATTATATTATATTATATTATATTATATTATATTATATTATATTATATTAGAAGCTACAGTAATAACATTCCAGCATTATGTCCATCTAGAGAAACTACACTTTCCAATGGTGAAATAATAATTAATTATACAAATCGGTTAATTTAGCTTCCGATATTACTTCATACAAACACAGAAACATTCTCTGTAGGCTATCTTTCATAGCTTTCGATTGTTGCTGTCCAAGGCCCCTTATAGACGAAGTCATTTGTTTTTTATTTCATTATACGGCCTTAGATGGCAGTTATTTTAATTTTAAAACTCATTTATCTCATTAAATATCAGTCCTATCAAACTTTTTGAAGGAATAAAACTTATCGCAAATTATGTTTAAAGAAACTTTTGTTATGTAACATTTTTCACAAAACTCAATACTAAGCGAGATATTTTGATTCATTTAATTCAGGCCGCCTTATAACCCCCCTTTCAAATAATGTATTTTGAATGCCATATAGCCTAAAATCTAAATTACAACGAACTTAATTTATATTCCAATTTTCATCGAAATCCGTTCAGCCATTATCGCGTGGAAAGGTAACAAACATACAGACAGACAGACAGACATACAAAAATTTCAAAAAAGCGATTTTCGGTTCAGGGTGGTTAATTGTATATGTTAGTACTAATTATTTTTGGAAAATCGAAAATTACCAGAAAAATTTCGGCTACAGATTTATTATTAGTGTAGATTACTAGCCTTCAATACAACCATGTTCTCTTTGGTGAAGATTAATATTATTGGTAAATTAAAGCAATTAGGTAACATAATTCGTACAAATAAATACAAATAAAATTATGACTGATGAGATAACACAAATCCAATAAACACAAATAGAAGAAAAATATAATGTACTTCTTTTTTTTAACATATTTTAATATTAATCAAACACTCTAATGTGATGATTATTATTATTGTTATTATTATTGTTACTATTATTATTATTACTACTATTATGTACAGTAATATGTTCACACTGTCAGTGCTCATTAGGCCCACTTGACAGGTCATATAATAGGATGAACTCCTCTTCAATACTAGAGGCCTTTCTGCCCGCCTTGGGGATAAGGAAATAATTTGTCCTGCAGCAGAAAATATTTAAATACAACAGTACCTACGTTGTTGTCTGCTAGAATTAAGTAAAACACGTGAACTCTGTTTGAACTGACCGGTAACGGCTACGGTTAACCGAGTAACTCCGGTGCTCCGCTGCCAAGCACATAAACCGATAGAACGGAGTAACTCAACAGTTCTACTCGCTCCGTCCCCAGCTCTACCCCGGAGCTTTGCCTTTAGTGACGAGAGCGAGATCGGGGCTGTAAGGCGGTTGTGGTCACAAGTTATATTGAATTTAGCAAGAAATTTCATGACTCGATTCGCGATGTGAGGTCGTGCGTTGTCATGGTGCAGTCTCCAGCCATCCCGATTAAGTTATGGTCGTTTCTCTGCAATGTACTTCCTCAGTGTTGCCAATGCTTTAAGCCAGCCGTGGCGAAAATGCGACTCACGAGCACATTGTGGCTCGCAATGATAGCTGTGCATTTCTCTCGCTTCCTAATTTCCCCAACCCCAACCCTCTCACCCACTGGAGTCAAACTCCGTTCTATTTGTATTTGTCTCTGACCTGCGAGTGGCGTATCGCCGCAATGT
Organism: Periplaneta americana; assembly: GCF_040183065.1. Taxonomy (NCBI): domain Eukaryota; kingdom Metazoa; phylum Arthropoda; class Insecta; order Blattodea; family Blattidae; genus Periplaneta; species Periplaneta americana. The sequence continues at coordinate 170,262,295 of NC_091127.1, forward strand.
CTCTCTTGAAACCATGTACCTCTACAAAAACGAAAGTTTCAAGTAGGATGGAAGGACGCATTTTTTGGTGCCAATATGGTGAGAATATTAAATGTATGATTTGTTGACAAGTATTACGAGGAAAATGGTTGTAAAATATAAAACAGCATTATACTACATGTTACTCATGAAACATTAAAAGGTTAAGTGTCATTATTATTATTATTATTATTATTATTATTATTATTAAGTTTTATATCATTTTGTTATTCATTAATTCACTTGATTCCATCCTTTCATTTTCAAATACAATTACTTTTATCTCAATATACCGGTACTATGTAGTTTAGTCATCCATTTTATCCCGTCCATTCATTGTCATTATTGTCGTTGTATTATAATCTTGTATATCTTTGTAATACTATTTTATATGATTCCATTCTTCATTTATGATTCCATTATTTCATTTGTAATTATCATTTTAATTAATTTCCATTAATTTAATTATTTCTTTGTACTTTCATTGTAAATTATTGCTAATGTTTTTGTTACATTGTTTGTGCTGAACTGTAATTGGCCTCTGGCTGTTGTACAGCACATTAAATATAAGTAAATAAATAAATAAATAAATCTATTATTATTATTATTATTATTATTATTATTATTATTATTTTGATCCTTTTTCAGCAGATGTACGAATAATGCGGTTAGGTCTTCAATTTAAACTCACAGATTTACAATGCAGCCCTAATGCTACAATGAAAGCTAGATGTAAGGACTTGACAAATGTTGAACTTTCCAATCTTTGCCAAAAAATAAATATCCGAAGCTTCGTTCTTTCGTTTGCTCTGTTGAAGCCATGTTCGCTACAACTTACGTTTGTGAAAAATTATTTTCAACAATGAAAATAGTAAAAACCTAATTTAGATCACGACTGATAGGTAAATACCTTCGTGATCAACTACGACTGGCAGTAAGTGACATAATTCCTGATTTTGAAACTGTCGCAGAGACATTCTGAAATCAATTTTAGGTTGTGATAATGTGTCCTATGTTTTTTTGTTCATTTCTTTCTTCGTTACACGTACTAAACATTAGTTTGTAACCTTATACTGTAAAAAATTATATTTAAGTGCTTGACGTAAGGAAAATGAAAATCCGTTAATAAGTCAGACAGTTGCTTCACTTCCCCTTCGGGTGTCCGCCTCCCTCCATAGGTGCTATGCACGTTGCAGGTTACACAGTGGCTCGGCGCACGATTACATTTTCGCGAAAACAGAAGTTTATCGCTCCGTATCGCTCTGGTTGAGTGGAAGAGAAGGCCTCATGGCCTTAACTCTGCCAGGCAAACTGCTGCTACTGCTACTGCTACTACTACTACTACTACTACTACTACTGCTGCTACTACTACTACTACTACTACTACTACTACCGACCTGTGTGACAGTGCTGCCGCCTATGGACATTATATATGAAACCCCACTCTTTCCAAATATTCAAGGTACAGACATGTAAATATCAAGGAAGCTAGGAAAAAAATCAGTCTTTCTTGATCAGACCTCTTACTAGCAATGAATCCCTTACTTACTTACAACCCAGAGGTTCATTGCCGCCCTCACATAAGCCCGCCATCGGTCCCTATCCTGAACCAGATCAATCCAGCCTCTATCATCATATCCCATCTCCCTCAAATTCATTTTAATATTATCCTCCCATCTACCTCTCGGCCTCCCCAAAGGTCTTTTTCATTGAGGTGTTCCAACTAGCACTATATATACATTTCTGGATTCACGCATACGTGCTACATGCCCTGCCCATCGCAAACGTCTGGATTTAATGTTCCTAATTATGCTAGCTGTAGAATACAATGCATTGTGTAACTTTCTCTTTTCTCCTATAACTTCATACCTCTTAGCCCCAAATATTTTCCTAAGTAGGCCTACCTTAATCTCAAATACCTTAATCTCTGTTCCTCTCTCAAAGTGAGAGTCCAGGTTTCACAACCATACAGAGCAACAGTTTTTGTAAATTCTAACTTTCAGCTGTTTTGAGAGCAGACTAGATAATAAAAGCTTCTCAACCGAATAATAACAGGCATTTCCCATATTTATTCTGCGCTTAATTTCCTCCAGTGTCATTTATATTTGTTACTGTTGCTCAAGATACTTGAACTTTTCCACCTCTTCAAAGGATAAATTTTCAATTTTTATATTTCAATTTCGTGCTATATTCAGGTCACGAGATATAATCATAAACTTTTTCTTTTCGGGATTTACTTCCAAACCTATCTCTTTACTTGTTTCAAGTAAACTTCCCCTTTTTTTCCCTAACAGTTTGTGGATATTTTCCTAACATATTCACGTCAACCGCATGACAAGCAGCTGATGTAACCCGCTTAATTCCAAACCCTGTCTGTTATCCTGGACTTTCCTAATGGAATATTCTAGAACGTGAGAAAAAATAATTGTGAATATTAAAGTTGTATAACTGTTTTATTTTTTATTTATTTTTTATTGGGTTATTTTACGATGCTGTGTCAACATCTAGGTTATTTAGCGTATGAATGAGATGAAGGTGATAATGCCAGTGAAATGAGTCCGGGGTCCAGCACCGAAAGTTACCCAGAATTTGATCACATTTGGTTGAGAGAAAACCCCGGAAAAAACATCAACCAGGTAACTTTCCCCGACCGGAAATCGAACCCGGGCCACCTGGTTTCGCAGCCAGACGCGCTAACCGTTACTCCACAGATGTGGACCATTTCCTACTATGTTCTGGTCACGAGACATAATCATATACTTTGTCTTTTCGGGATTTACTTCCAAACTTATCTCTTTACTGTGTAAAAAAATTCCTGTGTCTTCCCTAACAGTTTCTGGATCTTCTCCTAACATATTCACGTCATCCGCATAAACAAGCAACTAATGTAACCCGTTCAATTCCAAATCCTCTCTCTCTCTCTCTTATCCTGGAATTTTGTAGAACGTGAGAAAAAATAACTGTGAATATTAAAGGTATATAATTGTTTTAAGCTCAATCTTAATATAAATATTTAACGAATATAGTATTTGCTCAATTACATTTCCGTTGATACTTCAAAATTACGTGTACGTTTCTTATGTGAACTTCAAGAAATTCTTTAATAAACTTTTGATGTTGAAAAAATATCAGTGTTCACTTGTCCTGTAATTTTTTTTAGTAGCATGCTATTCTAAAACTTTTTTTTTTTTTTTTGCTAGAACATAAAAGCAAGTAGAGCGATCGGTTTGGAAGTAAATCCCGAAAAGACAAAGTACATGATTATGTCTCGTGACCAGAACATTGTACGAAATGGAAATATAAAAATTGGAGATTTATCCTTCGAAGAGGTGGAAAAATTCAAATATCTTGGAGCAACAGTAACAAATATAAATGGCACTCGGGAGGAAATTAAACGCAGAATAAATATGGGAAATGCGTGTTATTATTCGGTTGAGAAGCTCTTATCATCCAGTCTGCTGTCCAAAATTCTGAAAGTTAGAATTTATAAAACAGTTATATTACCGGTTCTTCTGTATGGTTGTGAAACTTGGACTCTCACTCTGAGAGAGGAACATAGGTTCAGGGTGTTTGAGAATAAGGTGCTAAGGAAAATATTTGGGGCTAAGCGGGATGAAGTTACAGGAGAATGGAGAAAGTTACACAACACAGAACTGCACGCATTGTATTCTTCACCTGACATAATTAGGAACATAAAATCGAGACGTTTGAGATGGGCAGGGCATGTAGCACGTATGGGCGAATCCAGAAATGCATATAGAGTGTTAGTTGGGAGACCGGAGGGAAAAAGACCTTTAGGGAGGCCGAGACGTAGATGGGAGGATAATATTAAAATGGATTTGAGGGAGGTGGGGTATGATGATAGAGACTGGATTAATCTTGCACAGGATAGGGACCGCTGGCGGGCTTATGTGAGGGCGGCAATGAACCTTCGGGTTCCTTAAAAGCCATTTGTAAGTAAGTAAGTAAGAACATAAAAGTGTTTCAGGATTGAATCAATAACATATATACGTATATCGTCGCTGTGCCACCAAAATCCGCTATGTTTTTAAAACGATTTTGTAGCAGAAAGAAACAAACACTGTCACTTTTAATTCCCTTGATATTCCCTTCGGTATAATTTCACAATTTATCATGTAATGATCGAAATTATATACGAGTAGAAAGTAGCTTTGAATATCAAGGGAGTTAAAAGTGACAATGTTTTATTTTTTGTCCCGTAAAATCTTTTTAAAAACACGTGACGGGTTTTGGAAGCGCAGCAACGATATCCAGCATAAACCCAGTTGGTTCTGCTTGTTTCTACAGGGACGTCATTTTATTTTTAAAAACATTTTTAGTATTAACCTGGCTCTACCTTTGGATCAACACCGTTTGCTACCTCGTTCCACGACTGGAGTTCGATGATACTGGCGTAATATACAAACAAATCACTTTACTAGGTATAGGAGGGAAGAAAAGTAGTTCATCCATTTAAGTAAACTAGGAAATATCGCGATTTTGAGTTTGATCATTTTCATTAGGTTTTTGTTTAATCAAAAAACAGTACAGTATTAACAATGAGTGTTTTTACTCACGAACTGAGTTATCCATGCGGACGTATTCATTATGCAGTGTATATTATACTGTCTACAACACATTAGCGTACAATATAGAGAATGAAGTTAAATTGAAAAATAATCATAATATGGATATTTAAATACATTTTTGAAAATAGTAGCCGTTCATTTCGATACAGACTTCAGTTCTAATGTGCATATTATCGCACTATAGACTATTGTACCTAATTCCAATTACCAGTTTCGTCCTTCGCACTAGTAACTCATGTTGAAATAATTCTGTACCTACTGTATGAAAGATTACCTTACGTACTGTAAATTCAATCTTCACTTCTGCCCGATCCGAAAAGATAAAATTACTCAGTTATACTATCTACTGTCCGTCCAAGAGGTTATGTCGTAGGGTCGTAGAAAGGGAGGAAATCTCGTGACAGTTAATTACTCAACGAGGCCCTTTTGTTTAAGTTGTTTTAAACAGTTGTATAATATTACGTAGACGTCCAATTCCTAACAGAAATTAATGTTCTTAGAAACGAGCTAAGACAGCCCAGCCACTAGCTGACGAATAAATGCTGGTGGGGGGAACCGGGATACGATGTAGGCAAATGGAGACAGTACCTGTGCGAAAATTATTCAATATTGAAAGCTCTTTCGTCACTGGAAAACGCGAACATATTTTTGGAACGTAGGCCTACTGTTTACTATGACCGTAAGGCTACTATGTCTGTAGATGCGGTCTTGGATGTGTGTGGAGGACGGTTGAACTTCATTAGTAGAAGGGGTGGGTGTGAAGTACATTCAAAAACTCAGGTACAATAAAAATTGAAGTAAAAATAAAATGATGTCTCTGTACTTGTTTTATTTTTATACAGAGTAGCTGGACGGTCAGTCTGTACCAGATAAAGTGTACTCACTTGGTTTTCAGTGTCCATGTCACATGTAATTTCAGTTAAGTTCTTAGTTTAATGAATTATAAATTCTTGTTGCTGCGTCTAGTTGTCCGAAACTTTAATTGGAACAGCACGGCATGCGGGACACTCCATGCCCACAGGTCACATAGAACATGGCTATAGCGTCTATGGCCGTATAATTCTCGAGAGGTTTGGAATAGTTTACTATTCGGAATTAATATCCTGCTGGCAGCGCAACCAAATTAATCTCTCGAAATTAAAAAAATTCTTTTCTGTAATTAATCCTCTGATCACAACCCTGTACAACTAATAATCCCTATATTCAATGAACCTAGTACATTCAGTAAAAGTTCATTTTGAAGACGGTTATTAACATCTGTGGTTTTATTAGATCATCATCATCATCATCATCATCATAAAAATCATCATCATCATCATCATCTACAGCAGTGATGTCAAAGCAAGCGCATTTTTCTGAACTTGACATCGTGCGCGGGCAGCAAGCGCTAAGTATGGAAAGAGGAAGGGTTGTGTATATGAATAAGCAACTTGTTGGATTAAAAAAACAGTGGTGCACAAACTTCAAACGGAACGAGAAATTTTATGTCGTTATTTTTATATGGCTTCTTTCTGTTTGATATTATCTATATTGTCTGTAAAACAAAAGTACTAACACTGATTTCTTAATATTGCACTTGTGTTTTAAATCTTAATAACATAACAGAGAGTTAAGAAGGAATATTCACTTAAATTCCATAGTAGTATAATATTATACTGTATTAAGTGGATGAAACACATCATTCATAAAGAAAGTGATATTCCAAAGAAAGAGATTGGGTATTACATGATAAGTTGGAATTTATATTAATGGTATCTTTAGCCTTATAAAAGTAATCAATAAACTAATCAAAACAATATTACAGTACAAAGCAAAGTTACCTAGGTACTGTATCTGTTTTAAGTGTAACTAATATTGCATAACAAAACTCTTATCGCATTATGATTTTAAGGTGATATTTGTGAGCAAGTTCCTATCATCAGAATATTAAATTATTTTCTCGAAATCTGCTGAAGCTATAGAGCTGACATTTTTACAACACATGGGCATGTATCTTTTGCTTATGATGTAACAGTAGTTGCTTTGTTAATTCATTTCCTTACAAACAATTTCCATGCGAATATTTTCAAAATTTTCAATACACTATCTTCAGTAATACGTATATACGGTATATTAGATTTACGAAAACATTCTGTAAGGCTACTAAATAAATAGGCCTATATCTGAAAACTTCACTTTTCTATACGAAAAGTTGAGAAAATATTTCTTTTGAATAAAAAAATCAAATTTGTGAAAAATGAGCATTAAAATTAAAACTTACATTCTTATAATGCACTTATACTTCTCAGACAAATTTAAAAATTAACATGGATACAGTTTTAATAAGTTCTCCTCCCTTTATCCATTGAATCAGTGCTGGCCATCCCTGAATATAGCTCGACCAAGCGGCATATACCACCTCTTTCGTCTGTCTCTTTCTTTTCCGCTGTAAAGCGCTCAGGCTCTTCTGGGCTCTAAAGCGCGCGCTTGCTCCTGTGGGCATCAATTGACATGTCTGATCTACAACTACAAGTATAGAGCCATTGTCCCTTCTGTTATAACTAGTATTATGAATATGCAGCGAAATTTAGTGCCCGATAAGAGAGAGGCAATCTGCTGTGTACAGTAGTGGCAAAAAAAACCGGACCGACCCTTGTAGCTGATTTCAGAGCCTTGTTCACTCCAGAGCACGATAGACTGGTAACTAAGACTTTCATGGTTCGAATACTGCCTGGGAAGAAACTTTTTTTTTTGTTCCTTATTCAAATTTATTCCCAATACTTTTCGATTGCTAGTGAAATTCATGTTCTGGGAATAATAAGTTAATTAAGTAGTAAAATATCGCTGCATCGAAAAGTATTGCGAATAAATTTGAATAAGAAACAAAAAAAGTTTCCTTCCCAGGCAGGATTCGAACCACGAAAGTCTTAGTTACCAGTCTATCGTGCTCTGGAGTGAACAAGGCTCTGAAATCAGCTACAAGGGTCCGACCGGTTTTTTTTTGCCACTACTGTACAATATAAGGCAGTGTGGGTCGTACCCCGTTGAACTACTGTGCCTTAGTTGTCCGCTGTTTAGTTCGCTGTTTACTTGTTTTGTGTTGCAGTCGACGAGTAACTTTTTTAAATTAGTTATTTAACGACGCTCTATCAGCTATGACTTATAACTTACATCATAGGCTAGAGACCACAGAATTTCTCATTAATTTCTAAAAAAAAATCGTTTTGAAAATATTATATTCCGCGATTTGTCGCTAGCCTAATTAGATGCAAGATAACCGCAATAATTTCGAATAAATTAGAAAGCGATTTTTAAGTGACTATTACACTTTTACTACGTCATACTACTTTTGACCAATAAAACTGTACGAAAGGATGTCTTTCAACCAATCATGACTGTTTATCGCACAATTTTTATCGCTTCCCTAGCATTTGTTTGTTTTTATCACTACCCTAGCATTTGTTTCTTTGTTTGCCAACATTTCAAACTGCAAATTCTTTACAGTACTATAAAACATGCTTTGCGATCGTAATTTGTTTCCCACATAGATAGTCTACTGAAAATGGCGGCTACGTTCAAACATTTTGGTAAAGGTAATATTAACAAAACAGAATTTTAGTAAGTCAATTAATATCTATTTTATTGTATTAGAGTAGGCCTATTTTATACCATCGGATCTGTGCCCCCGTAAGATATGCGAACTGAACCTTAATTCCTTTTCAGCCTCGGCAATTCATTTCTCTCTTTTCTCTCTCCCTTTCTGTCCCCCACTACTCACAATTTTGAGCCTTCTTGCGGGACAGTTTATTTGCACTTGCAGTCCAGAGTTGTCAACTCAACATGAATACTGTAGCACGGAGTGGCGAAAGAAATATTATTAAGCACGTAATAGCATTTTTCATAAGTCAATCAGCGTCATTAGACCTACTTAAATTAAATTATGAATAAGTAATAATTAACCTTACAGTATTATAAGCAATATTCAAGAGATATGACACTGTTTGACGTAAGTTTGGCAACATCCCTATCCGGCATGGTTCGTAGCCTGCTGTTTGACGTAGTGGGAGAGAAACGGGTGGAATGGAGGTGAGTAGAGGCGTTAACTTTTCCAAGAACGACGACAGCGCTGAAGGGGCATACATCCGATGGTCCGACAATATATAGGACAGCACGAGTCCAGCTCGCTATCTTAAACCTGCGCTAGCAGCTATTGTCATTGTATGTGAAGACGTAGCAGGACTTTTTTCTTAAAGACATTCTCTCCGTGGTGATCATATTATTTGACTTTCCGGCTGTAGGTGTTATCAGCGCGCAGGACTACTAATGAAAAGGTGGAATGAAAGAGCAGCATTTACACAATTTCCGCACAATTAGTATTCGAAGCAGAACTCCGCATCTAGCGCTCTGATCCGGCTCCAAGCACTCAGTGCCGCGCGTTTTCTGATTTAATGCTAATGGTGTCTATTAAGAGCAAGGAATGAATCGATGTGTTGGAGGTATGATTGCGATAAAATAGTGCGTATAGAGGATCCCACATTAAGAAAAAAGCATTGAGCATAAGGGGCTGTTCCATCAAATGATCAGTTGCCATAGAAACGTCTATCTACCACATAGCTTCTACAATGTATTAGGCAAGGAACATGAAACCAATGTTTTTTTTTTCTTAACTAGCTGTACCCGTGCGCTCCCCTGCACTTATCTATACTAATAATAAATCTGTAGCCGAAATTTTTCTGGTAATTTTCGATTTTCCAAAAATAATTGGTCCTAACATATATAATTAACCACCCTGAAACCGAAAACAGCTTTTTTGAAAATTTTGTCTGTATGTCTGTCTGTCTGTCTGTCTGTCTGTCTGTCTGTCAGTCAGTCAGTCAGTCAGTCAGTCTGTCTGTCTGTCTGTTATCTTTTCACGCGATAATGGCTGAACGGATTTCGATGAAAATTGGAATGTAAATTAAGTTCGTTGTAACTTAGATTTTAGGCTATATGGCATTCAAAATACATTATTTAAAAGGGGGGTTATAAGGGGGCCTGAATTAAATAAATCGAAATATCTCGCTTATTATTGATTTTTGTGAAATATGTTACATAACAAAAGTTTCTTTAAAAATAAGTTTTATTCCTTGAAAAATTTTGATAGGACTGATATTTAATGAGATAAATGAGTTTTAAAATTAAAATAACTGCCACCTAAGGCCGTGTAATGAATTAAAAAACAAATGACTTCGTCTATAAGGGGCCTTGGACAACAACAATCGAAAGCTATGAAAGATAGCCTACGGATAATATTTCTGCGTTTCTATGAAGTAATTTCGGAAGCTAAATTAACCGATTTGTATAATTAATTATTAATTCACCATTGGAAAGTGTAGTTTCTCTAGATGGACATAATGCTATAATGTTATCACAGTAACTTCTGAGTGAATCGAGGACAGTTAAGATTAAAATAGATTCTTATGCACAGAAAACTTGATAGGCCATTCTGTATATTCATTTCCTGTATTTCCTAAACTAATTTTTATGACCAAATGAGTGGTCTCTGGATAAAAATGATCGCATTTTAATTTTTAATTCAATTTAAATTAAGTAACATAATAAACGATTTATCCTTCTATCAAACACGAATGTTCCCTGGATCAAATGTCCTATTTTAATTATATAATTACTTTATATTTATTTCTAACGGGTGCAGCGGAGCGCACGGGTACGGCTGGTTAGAAATAAATATAAAGTAATTACATAATTAAAATAGAACATTGGGTCCAGGGAACATTCGTGTTTGATAGAAGAATAAATCGTTTAATATGTTACTTAATTTAAATTGTATTGAAATAATTAAAATGCTATCATTTTGGTCCAGAGACCACTCATTTGGTGCAAATATAATTCGTTTAACATTTTTCTAAATTAGTCTTGAATGCATCCTTTAATAAATCACTCCAAATTAATAGAGTTGATTGTGTAAAAATGTAAGAATTCACGATCTCCTATGCACTACTGCCATAGAATGAATAAATTTGTTTTTCTTCCTACTAAAAATTTTAATATTTTGCACATAGCAGTTACGGAACGACACTATAATCTGAGGCGGCGGTGGAAATGTATTGTATTGTTATTTTAAAACTCTTGTATATCCTTAAATATCAGTCCTATCAAACTTTTTCCTGGAATAAAACTTATCGGAAATCATTTTTAAAGAACCTTTTGTTATGTAACATTTTTCACAAAAATCAATAATAAGCGAGATATTTCGGTTTATTTAATTCAGGCCCCCTTATAACCCACCTTTTAAATGAAGTATTTTTAATGTTATATAGCCTAAAATCTAAGTTACAACGAACTTAATTTATATTCCAATTTTAATCGAAATCCACTCACCCATTATCGCGTGAAAAGGTAACAAACATCCAGACAAACAGACAGACTTAAATATCAGTCCTATCAAAATTTTGTCTGGAATAAAACTTATCGGAAATCATTTTTAGAGAAATACTTGTTATGCAACATTTTTCACAAAAATCAATAATAAGCGAGATATTTCGGTTTATTTAATTCAAGCCTCCTTATAACCCCCCTTTTAAATAAAGTATTTTGAATTCCATATAGCCTAAAATCTAAGTTACAACGAACTTAATTTATTTTCCAATTTTCATCGAAATCCGTTCAGCCATTATCGCGTGAAAAGGTAACAAACATCCAGACAGACAGACAGACAGACAGACATACAAACAAATATTTCAGAAAAGCGATTTTCGGTTTCAGGATGATTAATTATACATGTTAACACCAATTATTTTTGGAAAAGCGAAAATTACCAGAAAAATTTCGCTTACAGATTTATTATTAGTATAGACATGGAATCCTCCAGGCAGATGTTTCTTTAAATTATACATGGGAAACGTTTTAATCTTATTCAACATATTAATTATTTATATCCCATAGTTGTTACCACCTCCAGATATTGTACACAATGTACTTATTATCTAGACGTCTAGAGCACTGTTTCCCAATTGGTGGTCCGCGGGCCCATAGGTGTCAATAACCTATCCAGAAAGCCCCAGCATTCACAAAGAAAATCTCCTTTGATGACGCACGAACTTGTCTTACAGATTCAAAATGTTCACAGCAATCAAATATCTAATAATTTTATGGCAGTACTTCTATAACTAGGTCTACATTACAAATGCCGGTACACGTAAGTCATACTCATTAATTTATATTTCCATTATTATTATTATTATTATTATTATTATTATTATTATTATTATTATTATTGTTGTTGTTTAGTCAGCTATCCGAAGACAGGTCTGCACCCCACAAGTGATACCAAGAAGGCACCACTTATGAGGCAACTAGTCCAGGAGTTAATGAGGTAGGGTGGCCAGTTCCTTTCCCCCTCCATCGCATACATCGCCGACTAGCTACATATTACACTAGTCAGACTTCAGATCTACACAAACAATATTGTTCTTCCTCTGACACATATCGTCAAGTGAGATGTACTGTCTGATAATAGTTGTACATATCAGCCAGAACCTCAATCAGAGGACATTATTTTTATCATTATTATTATTATTATTATTATTATTATTATTATTATTATGCGTGTTATTCGGTTGAGAAGCTCTTGTCATCCAGTCTGCTGTCCAAAAATCTGAAAGTTAGAATTTATAAAACAGTTATATAACCGGTTCTTATGTATGGTTGTGAAACTTGGACTCTCACTCTGAGAGAGGAACATAGGTTAAGGGTGTTTGAGAATAAGGTGCTTAGGAAAATATTTGGGGCTAAGAGGGATGAAGTTACAGGAGAATGGAGAAAGTTACACAACGCAGAACTGCACGCATTGTATTCTTCACCTGACATAATTAGGAACATTAAATCCAGACGTTTGAGATGGGCAGGGCATGTAGCACGTATGGGCGAATCCAGAAATGGATATAGAGTGTTAGTTGGGAGACCGGAGGAAAAAGACCTTTAGGGAGGCCGAGACGTAGATGGGAGGATAATATTAAAATGGATTTGAGGGAGATGGGATATGATGATAGAGACTGGATTAATCTTGCACAGGATAGGGACCGATGGCGGGCTTATGTGAGGGCGGCAATGAACCTTCGGGTTCCTTAAAAGCCATTCGTAAGTAAGTATTATTATTATTATTATTATTATTATTATTATTTTGTTGTAATGGTAACTGAAAATTAATATTTTATTAGTTTCGTAATTCATTATACACCCACTCATTCAAGGTTACATTAAATTTCAGTTCTTTTTGCGTAAACACCCAGAAACAAAGTTATTACTGTTTCTTCCATCTTCGAGTTTATGGTTCAATTTAATATCCTTCATGAAAATAATAAATAAACCTGTGTATTTAATATTTCAATAATGGAAGGAAGATATTAATTTTTCTTAAAGAACACGGTAACGAAAGTACGAGTATAATATATTTTGTGCGAGATCGTGCGTATTTGCTTGTTTTCCGCACAGAACCAATACGCGGTAAGTGTGAAATACCACATTCAGTATTCCCAACGTAACACACATAACAATTTCCCTCTTCTTACCGCTTAAGCGCGACATTCATTTTACTGCTTTAGGCATTTAACATATTATTTTTAGAGACGTTTAACATAGTAATAATTATAAATTGGAAACTTACCACTGCAATTTCACCTAAACTGCAATGTTAATTATTGTTTTTAAACATTTGCAAAAATTAAGTAAAGTCTACTACTACACGAAACTTATTGCAGTCCTGATACAAGTAACATTAAGGAAGCCGTGAAAAAATCAACAAGATTCCAGATGCGGATGTTATTACTGCAATATGTTATATAAATAATATTGTTAAAATATTAAAATGAAAAATAAATCATTACATAACCTTACCGTTTGTTTTAAGTTCGCATTTATAGACTGGGGGAAAAAAAAGACAGACGTATATCACGGCCTGCTGGAGTATAGTAAACACAGAAAACATTTTATAGCAACAATGTCGAAGAAAGATATTTTGGTTTTCCGAAGTTGCAGTCATTAAACAGAAACCAACATGGAGATTTCATTGCAACTAATTAGAAATTCGTCTTTCAGGTATGTAATAAACGATCTTCGCACAAAATAATGTACGATACACGAGCGGTATGTTTGTTTTCATGTTCTCGGAAATTAAAAAAGCTCAACTACGTTTCGCTTTTTCAATCTTTTTCTCGAACTTGAAAACGTCAACATACAGCTCTTGTAACGCATATTACTATTGTCTTCTGCTGGAGGTGATGAGTCTGTGATGAGGCGATAGTAGCGATCCTAGTGGCTAGCTACTAGCAAGTTCAACTGTCAATGGATGCATATTCCCAACATATTAAGCTTACTATATATACTAGAATGTACTATTAGTTCAATTCTGGTGCCTAATAGATGTTTCACACAATCATAGCTATATTTTTATATCCAGTGACTTTTATTTTTGTATTTGTTATATTAATTCTCAATACCAGTATGTTAGTATTATCACAGTCTAGTACATACAGTCATGAAGCTCAATACGTAGTAAATATGCATCCATAGATAGTTGCTAACCACTAGGATCGCTACTATCGCCTCATTACAGACAATGCGAAATAGAACCGGCACAGTCTATTGTTCCTAGTACCCTCATAAACTCAAGCTTTTTGACTGTATATACTAGACTGTGGCATTATTTAATACGCTTAAAACGTAACAGTCTTCTGATTTTAACATTCATTTGTCTCACATTTTTGGTGTATTGTTGTAATTCTAAATTTATTGAACTATACTTCATATGATGTATAATATATACTGGACTTTAATTTTACGCAGACATAGCTTAATATTTGCGTTCCCATAAATATTGCAATAATTAATGTGGTAATTCTCACGGTCGTTACGAATATGACTGCATTTATTACCGTAGAATGAACATCGAAACCTCAAACTGAATTCAACGACTTTAAAAATAAAGCGACATTACGAAACTTCCGTGTATGTTTTTGGCAGTGATATTACTTCTCTCTGACGTCATGGCGGAGGAGGTGGGTCAAGTGTCCTCATTATTAACGCGCATGTATACATTGTGCAGCATCAGGAAGGGATGGAGAGGTCGGAGAGTTCAGCAGGTCTCATATCCAATTAAAATTCTAATTACCGGAGCTCGAGTACGCTCTTGTCGATAGTCGACGGCCCTGCCGTGCCGTGGCGCCGCCTTCAGAGCCAGACCGTGTATAATGCATTAGCTTCCTATGACAGTCTGGTCTCCACGATTAGTCACAAGTACCGCCTTGAGACAGCCCTCATCTCTAAAGATGTTACGCTGCATATGGCTTTATGCAACTGCTGCGTATGCTGATACAGCAAAAAACCGTCATAATTTCTTTGTACCACATACAGGTTTCGTAGATAATAATAATAATAATAATAATAATAATAATAATAATAATAATAATAATAATAATTTATTTATTTAATCTGGCAGAGCTAAGGCCAGTAGGCCTTCTCTTCCGCCCAGCCAGACTCTAATTCTAATTGAATACAATTGCTTACATAGTTATTACATTAATATCTAGATCATAAACCAACATGAAAGTAAATAATGAAAATTGGATAACTAATGTTAGTGTGACAATAATAAACATTGGTAAGAAATAGTTATAATAATAATAATAATAATAATAATAATAATAATAATAATGATAATAATAATAATAATGAGATAATTTAGATATTTATCTGTGATATATATAACAATTAAACATTGAGAAACCTGAAACAGCTATTATTGTTAACAAGAATTGTTAGAAAAATATCTAGTTAGCCTAATCTTAAATTGGTTTGATGTCTGACAGTCCCTGACATTACTCGGTAGGGAATTCCAAAGTCGAGGAACAGCCACAGTGAAAGAAGATGAATATGAGGATGTTCGGTGGGAGGGAATGGATAATACTGAAGAGTGTTGTGATCGTGTGTCTAGGTTATGATGGGTGGATAAATTTTGAAAACGAGACGCAAGATAGACAGGAGTGGAGAAATGCAATATGTGAAAGAGAAGGGAAAGCCAGTGGATTTTCCTACGATCTTCTAGACGGAGCCAGGACAACATTTCGAGGGATGGTGTTACGTGATCAGCCCGGCGAATTTTGCAGACGAAACGGACGCACATATTATGAACACGTTGTAGTCTCTGCGCCGAAGTAACGCTTAGGTCAGTAAGCAGAATATCACAGTAATCGAAGTGGGGCATCACGAGTGTTTGCACTAACATTTTTTTAATGGAAAAGGGTAGAAAATTCTTCAATCGCCTAAACGAGTGGATTAATGAGAATACTTTTTTGCAGGTTTCTGCAACTTGAATGTTCCAATTTAAAATTTTATCCATATAAATACCTAGATTCTTTACTGATTCACTGAACGGAATTTCGGTGCCGTGTATTTTAATCGGGGACAAATTTGGTATGGTAATAGTGCTTAACAAACGTGAATGGACCACAATGATTGACTGTGATTTTTCTGGATTTAGTTGAAGTCGGAATTTCCGTGTCCATGTCCAGATTGAGTCCAGGTCGTCATTAATTTTAGTTATTGCATAATTTATTTCGTCAGTGTGGAATTTTATGTATATTTGAAGGTCGTCTGCATAGAGATGGTGTCGGCAGTACTTTAGAGATTCTGATATGTCGTTGATATAAATTGTAAATAGTAAAGGGCCAAGAACTGATCCCTGTGAGATCCCTGACCTCACGGTCTGCCAAGAGGAAGATAATCCTGATTGGTAATAAATAATATAAATAAAATTATATCTAGTTTTTATGTTGGAAACTAATGAGAATTTTGATGTTCACAAATGAACGCAAATTTGAGGTTACGATCTGACGATTATTACCCGCGTATCAAACGATATTTCAATTACTTGTGAAAGTACAGAACAGGCGTGAAATATTAAGGATTTTCTAGGTAAGGGAATAAATTTATCTGTAGTAATGTCACGAGAGATCTGAGATTTATCTGGGAAATCTCAGACATCGAGTGGCATTTATTAGGACTATTTCGTGAATAAAATAAAAATGTAAATAATATATCCCTAAAATTCGATCACAAAATGTTAATAATTGTATATTAACGAATACTTAACCTATTCAGACATTGAGAAGTCGAAATACTCGTAGATGAATATCGATTATTGCAATAAAGAAATTCGATGTTATTATTCAGTAATGCCAATTGCGAAAAGCGAAATACAGGTTTAACAATGTTAATTACATGTACTGCACTTTTCTCTTATTATTATAACATAAACACATTTTCATTTCCTGCTGAAATCATAATTTAATTTAACAGTAACAGTGGGGACAGCATTATACCAATGCTTATTTATTCACAGGGAGACATGTTGCTACACAGTGAAGCCATCTCTGTATAGATAGACCTAATTAAAACACGAATTTTATTACGCCATACGAAAGGCAGTTTGATCAAAGAATTTATTATTTCTATGCAAGGTCTTTGGGTTTGATATGCGATGATCTGAACATCTGACTTTCTATTAATTATTTAATTTCATTCACAAAACACAAATTTTATAGGTTAAGTTACCTGTGGGAGCAGGACCAATGTCAGCTGTGCTTATTTCGACCGTTACTTACAATCAGTGCTACAGGAAAGCATTTCTTATAGCTCGACAAACGCATTCTCGCTGTAGTGTGTAACGGAACTAAAACTGCATCTACACAGTTCAATATTCCAATCGCGTATGAGTGCAATCTGGGAAGAATATCGAAAGAATCAAGTTTAAAAAGTACGTTCAATTAAGATGCAAGAAGATTTTGTGTCTACATGGTGCGCCGTTTTGAACGTCGTCTTCATTGCGTAAATATATTAATTAATATTAAATATTAATCTTGCATCCATTGCTTTAAAGTTGAAAGAACAGTTTAACCGTGTAGTTGCATCTTACTGTATTCATGATCATCAATTCACGGGGAAACAGTTGGCGACAACGACTAAACAAAAGAACGACCATGCGATAAATTGATAGCGATAAATCTAGCTGCAAAAATTATCGCAACGTGTGACTGTGATTAGTTGGAATTCAAAATTTCATTACACTTCATTGGTCAAAAATAGAATGACATCATATACACGAAATAGTCATGCTAATAGTGGAGTTTTCAAGCTGTTATGCCATTATGATCATTCTAAGTGTTCTTGCCTTCAGTATGTTCCGCCTTCCATGGAATACACTCAAAGTTTTATAGACAAGCTTACTGTACCCCACTAGGGTTCAAGTGGTTACATTTTTCCAATATTAAACGGACACGGGTTCAACTTCCAATATGAAACTTTAAATTCATTTGACTACCTTACACATTGTAGGTGTTTTTCTCAACATGGTTTTATTCAGTGATCTTTTGTCATAGTATTGATACAAAATGATTACTAGACTACGAAATGGGTCAGGAAATTTACTGTCTGAGTATTTGATGACAAATTATTTAATCAGTCTCTAATTGTAATATTGACTTAAGTATAGCAAGAAAAGGAATTTAATTGTATATAGTAATGTTACAAGAGTGTTGATATTTGCCGATAAATCCAAGAGTGACATTTATTAGGACTATTTCGTGAATAAAATAAAAATATAAATAATATATTCCTAAAATTCGCTCACAAAATGTTAATCATTGTATATTTATGAATACTTAACCTATTCAGACGTAGTGACGTCGAAATAGATGAATAACGATTACTGCAATAAAGATATTGAATGTTATTCAGTAATGCCAATTGAGAAAAACGAAATACAGGTTTAACAATGTTAATTACATGTACTGCGCTTTTCTCTTGTTATTATAACAGAAATACATTTTCATTATCTGCTGAAATCATAATTTAATTTAAACATTTTGTAGTATAATTACAAATAACCTGATTAATACATTAATTAAATGAACAATTGTTATGAAGGAGTGTCATTTTCTTTAGATACAATGGACATGGAATTAGAAGATGAAGATGTAGATGTGGAAGTAGGATTTCGCACTTTATTTAGTACAATGGATTCATGCTCATCGATTTGCGTGGAAACAGTTGACGACACTGACTAAACAAAAGAACGACCATGCGATAACTCGAGCTGCAGAAATTATCGCGATGTATGACTGTGATTGGCTGGAATTCAAAATTTTATTACACTTCATTGGCCGAAAATGGAATGACGTCATATAAACTACATGTCAAGGAAAAAACCCTTTGTAAAAAAGATTTGATTTTTTTTAAATAATATCGTTTTTATTTTGTTATTTTGTAGCTAAAATCTATTTTCTCTGACAAAGATATACATTAGTTAATGTGCGTCCATTTTATTATTGTATTGTTGCCAATATGTGTTTAAAATTTCTACCTTCTATCATTTACAGTTCCTGAGAAAATGGGAATTTACACAAAAAATAACAGAATATTAACATTATTTTAAAAATGTAAATCTTTTTTATCACTTATAATTATTGTAAATATTGTAGTAAAACGTAAATCGTTTAACAGGGAAAATAAATATACTGATAGCCCACAGGGCTAAGGGCTTCAAAGCTGGGTACCTGGTCCATTCAAGTGCACTACCCAATAATTAACATGGAGGCATGAAACAATTACTCTGCATGCCATTATCATTTTACTTTGACTGAAATGTCCCCAAAAATAAAAATTAAAATGACATTTTTTTTTATAAATTCGCGTCCATTTGCTTAGAAAACTTTTATCTCTATCCTGTACAATTTCCAGTTCGATATCATCAGTAGTTCCTGAGATAAATGGCCACTAAATAAACAAATTTAACCCAGATTTTCCCACCATCCTTTTTTAAGGACAGTTGCAGTGCGTTCGGATATTATATCATTGTTGGTGTTAGGGACATTTTATAAGTTGTGCGATAATGTTGGTAGTGTTTGTTAGCTTTAGAAAATACACGTTCCTTGTTTCAGTTTATTTCAACATTATTTAACCGATTTTTGAGAGTAACTAATGTGCTACTGCATTTTTATCACAAAATATTTTTGGGCATATCTGGGTTAAAATTGGCGCATTGGCGGTATTGAGTACTTAATCTCCCCTTAAAACCAAAAGTAATGAAGAAACATACTATGTCTTCACAAATCTGTCAGATTGTTCATGAAAAATAATGACAGCTCTTATTCTCAAACTATTGTCTGATCAGGTTTGCGTGAATGGAATGTATACATCATAACATTTCTTCATGAACCAAGATGTCGTATAATCCTTCATGTCACAGGGTTACAGCAAGTGATAAATACGTTTCACGTCACTCGAATTTGTACGTGCCAGGGCGATGAGCGCGTTATCATCATAACCCCTTCCACACCATTCATCTTCATTTGTTCACAGCAGCCCTCGGGACAATTTAAAAGTGGCCAGCTCACTCTCGATCGGCCGTGTCACAGAGGCAATATATAATGAAAGTGATAACTAGTTGATGTAATCCTATACATTACGTACATGCAATGCATACATCACACAAGTGCATACCCTCCTGAGTCCTGAGACATTTGTTGTTTTACTTTTAAAGTTCAATATAATTCTACGCTTCAAAAAATGTCATTGATATGAGGAAAAATTATAAAAAAAATTCTGCAGGTTACAGTTGCGGCACAAATTCAGTTATACAGGGTGTTTCCGAGGTGGTGTTACAAACTTTCAGGGATGATGGCGAAGGGCACATGTAGCCTATCAATTTGAGATAAGGAACCTTTGTCCAGAAATGACAGAGTCGAAAGTTAAAAGCAAAAATATTTCTGTGGAAATTAAATAATTTTATTCCTCTGTACATCTTATTTATGTGTATTTATCTGTACATGATACACATACTGTATTCATCTGACGTTGTTTACGTTGTCTACTTACAGTATTCTATTCAGTGCGCTGTCTGAGGGATGGGGACAGGAAACTACAATAAAGAAATGCAGATAGCGTAATGTGTAACGGACATGGTCGATCCTGATATGCACGTCTGTAGACAGCAGTGTATGTGTAAAAGTTGCAATGTCCAGTCGATCAGTCCTAGTGAAATGGAGTACACGAGAGCGGAATAAGCAGACCTGATTTTCGAATACGGATGAGCCAATGAGAACGGTAGACAAGCTCACAGATTGTATCGGGCTAAGTACCCACGTAGGAGACATCAGTCGCATACTATTTTTCCACAACTGTTCCAAAAGTTAAGAGAAGGAGGGCACGTGGTGCCAAAATACAATTCCATTTCCACACAACTATTTTTGCTTATAATTTTCGACTCAGTCATTTTCGGACCAGGGTTCCTTATCTCAAATTGATACATATGCCCTTCGCCATCATCCCTGAAAGTTTGTAACACCACCTCGGAAACACACTGTATTATACTATACCTCAGGTCTCTACACATCTTTTATCATAATCATGTATGAAGTATAGTATGCTATTCTCTCAGGACTGAGGACACTATAGACAAGTCACGTATTTAAACTGCAGCTGCATTATTGCTGATAGACTTTTTTACATTCTCAATAAAATTTATTTAAGGGAAGCAACTAATGATGCATCTGCGATTAAAGAATTTCGGTACAAATGTTAGTTCGATATGTCTAGGCATTTATTGTTCTGAGTAGAATAAAAATTTCCATGGTTATACTTTAAATCATTCTGAATTGAGTAGTATAAAAGACAACTGATTATTTTCTTATCCAAGTGCAAAAGAAGATCCTAACTGATATCCTGTTTTCTCACTATGCTAAATGTTTCTTGCACTTTACTAACTACAATCTCCTCTCATATACCTTGTATTTTATTAAGTTACGTACCAAAGAACGACGACTCATATAAATTGAGGGAAAAAAGACAGAGGACGGACACTGGAAAGTTTTCTTTTCTCAATCGTACTATCAGGGACTGGAATGCTTTACCTGCAGACTTACTAAAGGCTTTACCAATAACCAAAAATGTATTTAAAAATAGGCTTAAGGACTTTACTAATAGACTTTAGTATATTATACACACTATTTAAAGGGTGTAATTGATGTTTTTTTATTTGAAGTGTTGTAAAAAAGATTTGATTTTTTTTAAATAATCTCGATTTTATTTTATTATTTTGTACCTAAAAATATTTTTTTTCTGACAAAGATATATATTACTTAATTTGCGTCCATTTTATTATTGTTAATAATAAATAATAATAATAATAATAATAATAATAATAATAATAATAATGATGATTTATTTAACCTGGCAGAGTTAAGGCCATACGGCCTTCTCTAACACTCAACCAGGAGTAAAAACTGCGTTATAGAAACACTACAAATTTACAAAGTACACACAAAACTGAATAAGATAATAATAATAAAATGTAAACAACAAGTAAGAAGAAATCAGACTTAATATATAACATACAGAAAGAAAGAAAAAAAGCATAAAATGTGAACAGCAGGTCAAAAATAAATGAGGCCTACAAAGTATAAAAAATAAGACAATTATTGATAATAATAATAAAAATAATAATAATAATAATAATAATAATAATAATAATAAATAAGAATAGTAATGATAATAATGATAATAATATTAATAATAATAATAATAAATAAAATAATAATAACAGGCCTAATAGTAATAATAATACTAATAATAGTAATACAATAGTGCAGTACAAAGCATATAATGAATACAATATTTTTAAGTATACACAGTAAGGAAAATTATGTTTATATATAGCTCAACTTATCACATTAGAGATATACCATTATCGGAAAATATGAAAACAAAAATATAAAATAAGTTAAATATCACTAGAACATAAAAAAATGTGAATACGTGGAAACATGCAATATAACACTTGTCATAATAGTAAGTTAGTTTGGCAACTCGTCATAAGATAATTTTCTAACTTGGATTTGAAAGATTTCAATGTTCGGCAGCCCTTGACTTCAGGCGGCAGAGAGTTCCAGTGACGAGAGGTAGCAAGAGTGAAAGATGAGGAATACAGAGATGATGTGTGAAGTGGAATTTCTAGCGTGTTATCGCGTTGTGATAGAGTATTAATATTATGATAGCGAGAGAGAGTATGAAAACGAGCGAATAAATAATAGGGGGATGAAGTGTGCATAATTCGATATAGGAGAGAAAGTGAGTGCAGATTTCTCCTCTCATGTAACCTAAGCCATGATAACTTCTCGAAAGGTGAGATATGATCATAGTATCGAACATTACAAATGAAGCGGACGCACGCGTTATGAACACGCTGTAGTTTCTGGGCGGAATCAATCCTGAGATCACTGAACAAAACGTCGCAATAATCGAAGTGAGGTTGTCAATATGTGTTTAAAATTTTTACCTTCTATCATTTACAGTTCCTGAGAAAATGGGTATTTACACGAAAAATAACAAAATATCATTATAATTATTATTATTATCATTATTATTATCAACTAAAGGAATGGTGGACGGGAGAAAAGTACCTTACAGTCTTTGAGGAATATCTTGAGACTGATACCTGCTCTGGCCTTTTCCAGGCAACCGGTTGAGAGGGTGTAAGTTGACAATAGGAAGGAAGGAAGAAAGAATCCACTTGCGTCAGTCGAAGTCTTGAGGTTGCCAGTGTAGGCCTGTGTCGGCCACAATATTGCGAGTTGTGTTTTAGTGCGATATTTTACTTCGACGTTATTTATATGTTATTTGTTTGAGTATTTATTTTATTGTTTTACTGTATCGTGTTATTTTGTATTTTTATCATAATAACCACTGGGTAGTGCAAGTGGAGAACAGTGGCGCTTTTCTGTTGTTAACAAATTCTGTTGTGTTGTAGAAATGCATCAGAACACAGACATATTTACGTTAGCTCCATATTTAATAATATTTTCTCTAATATTAATTCTTTTTCAAACCGGTGTTGGAAAGAAGGGAAAGCCAGTGCAGTCAGACGGAAGAAAAATTGTGATTAATGTGCACAAATTCTTTAAAGACGAATTTGATGCACTTAAAAATGGAGCGCCTACTATATCAGTCACAGACGTCATCGGACGAACTGCTACAGCGACTGGAGTATCTCGCGCAAGTGTTTATAGAATGTTAAATGAAAAGATAAATGCTGACAGTACAGGAACCAAAATTCGAACCCCGGGTAAGAAAAGGCCCAACAGTACACCGAAGAAGACGAATATAGACTCATTCACTGCATCTGCCATTAAGAGGACTATTTATTCCCTATACAAAACAAGTTTCGTTCCCAGTTTGCTTGATATACACGAAGCTTTGAGGGAGGCTAAGTTAGTTGAGGGCAGCATATGGGTAGTGCGACAAATATTAAAAAATATGAATTTCCGTTATGCTAAAAACATTGTAGGACGAAAATTTTTAATGGAAAATCCCGACATTGTAGCAAAAAGGTTTTATTATTTACGAAAAATGCAAGAACTGAGAGCAAGTGGTCGACCAATCGTTTATCTTGATGAAACTTGGTTGAATGTGAACCACACTACAGGAAAGGTATGGTTATGTGACACGCCAGACGGTGAAATTGACTTACCTATGATTGTCCCCCTGGGTAAAGGGCAGAGATTTATTATAGTACACGCCGGGTCTTCTGAAGGGTTTGTTCTGAACGGCCTTCTGTATTTTCGGTCTAAATCCACGAAGGACTATCACGAAGAGATGGATGGTATTGTTTTCAGGGATTGGTTTGTAAACAAACTCCTTCCAAATATTCCTCAAAACAGTGTAATTGTTATGGACAATGCTCCTTATCATTCGGTGGAACTAAATAAGGCTCCAATATCATCAAGTTTAAAAAACGAATTGGAAACCTGGTTACGCGAAAAGAACATTGAATACGATCCGAGATCCACCAAAGTAGTATTATATGACATTATCAAGACTAAGAAAGACAGATTTAGAAAATACGAAATTGGCACTATTGCAGAGTTAGCAGGGCATACCGTAGTACGTCATCCTCCCTACCATTGCAACTTCAGTGCAATTGAATTAATTTGGGCCCAAGTAAAGAACGATGTAGCCAAACATAATGTAACCTTCAGACCCAGTGATGTAACACTTCTCTTTCAAACAGCATTATCAAAAGTGACACCAGAAAACTGGTGAAAAGCGTGTGAAAGTGTAGAAAAGGAGGAAAAGTTTTATTGGGAGAAAGATGGTTTAATTGACGAAGTTATCGATCGGTTTGTAATCAACATAGGAGAGACAGAGAAAACCCAAGCTTTACGTTTAGAAATCGTTACCATGATTTTCTACAATTTAGTTTCCGTTCTGTGTATTTAAGTACACCGGATATAGATTTTTAGGAGTTATGATTTATGACAGATACATTTAGCAGCGATCTCGGTTGGGGGGAACACGTTACAGACACAGCGGGAAAAGCATGGAGAGCGTTACACTTTGTGATGAGGGTACTAAGAAAAGGTTCTGATAAATCCAAAGAGATTGCATATAAATCACTAGTACGTCCAGTAATGGAATATGGTGCTGCATGTTGGGATACTTACAGATTAGAACATATTAAGACACTGGAAAAGATTCAAAAACGGGCTCTTAAGTGTTGTCGGAAAAATTCACCATTAAAATGGGACACACTCACGGACAGGAGAACGCGAATTCGATTATGCGCACTGTTCAAAACATACAGAGGTGAGCCTGTCTGGGAAGAAATAAAAAATAGGTTGCAGCCGCCAAATTACTCTTCAAGGAATGACCACTCATATAAATTGAGGGAAAGAAGGCAGAGGACGGACACTGGAAAGTTTTCTTTTCTCAATCGTACTATCAGGGACTGGAATGCTTTACCTGCAGACTTACTAAAGGCTTTACCAACAACCAAAAATGTATTTAAAAATAGGCTTAAGGACCTTACTAATAGACGGTAATTATAGACAGTATTTAAAGGGTGTAAATGATATGTTGTTATTGAAGTGTTGTACCAGTGAAGAATTATGTTGTGTCAGTGAAGTGTGTTGTATCAGTGAAGAAGTATGTCGTGTCAGTGAAGTGTGCTGTGTAAGTGAAACGTGTTCCTGTCAGTGAAGCTGTATAGGTTATAGTGGCAGTGCAAAGTATTTGAACAGTGAAATGTTTTTGAAGTGTTAGTGAAATCAGGATAGAATCAGTGAAATGTGTCGTAGTTCCAGTGCAGTGAGTGAGTTGACAGCGAAATGAGTGTAATGTTGAAAGGTACTTGTGCAGATATCAACATATACTCGTGGGTTTTAGTTCGATCTTAGTTTTAAGATACAAATTAGAATATTTCAAATGTTATTTTAAGTGATCGTTTCATTTAATTTAGTAAATTCCCTGTTGTTGTTGTTATTATTATTATTATTATTATTATTATTATTAATTATTAGTATTATCATTAATTGTATTTTTAATTAATAAGTTTATTATTGTCATTATTGAGTGTAATTAGTTACCACTGCCACCGGGTATATACCCATTGCAGTGTGAATAAATACATACATACATACATACATGTTAGGATACCACTATCACTATCTTCCGATTTCATTGCCACTATATCACGTCAGAATCCATCACAATGACACCAGATTTCTTACTGCCCGTGCACTACCACGAAACACGACTGACACAAGCAACTTACTATAACAGGCTGTTCCTTGTTCCTTTGTATGCACAGAATATGCTCATATTTTGAATATGTTAATTTCCTTTTTCTGTTATGGAGTTTTCAAAACCTTATAACAAAACTTATTAGTTATTACACGCTTTTGTGGCAACAGTAATTATACAGGGACATCATTTTATTTTTACTTCAATTTTTATTGTACCTGAGTTTTTGAATGTACTTCACTCCCACCCCCTTCTACTAATGAAGTTCAACCGTCCTCCACACACATCCAAGACCGCATCTACAGACATAGTAGCCTTACGGTCATAGTAAACAGTAGGCCTACGTTCCAAAAATATGTTCGCGTTTTCCAGTGACGAAAGAGCTTTCAATATTGAATCATTTTCGCACAGGTACTGTCTCTATTTGCCTACGTCGTATCCCGGTTTCCCCCACCAGCTTTTATTTGCTAGCTAGTGGCTGGGCTGTCTTAGGTATTTTCTGAGAACATTAATTTCTGTTAGGAATTGGACGTCTACGTAATATTATACAACAGTTTAAAATAACTTAAATAAAAGGGCCTCGTTAAGTAATTAACTGTCACGAGATTTCCTCCCTTTCTACGACCCTACGACATAACCACTTGCACGGACAGTAGATAATATGTCTGAGTAATTTTATCTTTTCGGATCGGGCAGAAGTGAAGATCGAATTTACAGTACGTAAGGTAATCTTTTATACAGTAGGTACAGAATTATTTCAACGTGAGTTACTAGTACGAAGGACAAAACTGATAATTGGGATTAGGTACAATAGTCTATAATGCGATAATATGCACATTAGAACCGAAGTCTGTATCGAAATGAACGGCCACCATTTTCAAAAATGTGTTTAAATATCCATATTATGATTATTTTTCAATTTAACTTCATTCTCTATATCGTACGCTAATGTGCTGTAGACAGTATAATATACACTGCATAATGAATACGTCCACATGGGCAGCTCAGTTCGTGAGTAAAAACACTCATTGTTAATACTGTACTGTATTTTGATTAAACAAAAACCTAATGAAAATTATCAAGCTCAAAATCGCGATATTTCCTAGTTTACGTAAATGGATGAACCACTTTTCTTTCCTCCTATACCTAGTAAAGTATTTTGTTTTTATATTACGCCAGTATCATCGTACTCCAGTCGTGGAAGGAGGTAGCAAAAGGTGTTGATCCAAAGGTATAGCCAGGTTAATATTAAAAATGTTAGTAAAAATAAAATGATGTCCCTATATTTAGAGTATTGAGAGGATTGGAGAGACCATTTCTCTGAGATATTTGGAAATAAACAAAGGAATGTTTGTCAGCATCATTTTTGAATAGCCACAATTAATGGACACTACGTGATTTCTTGTCGCTATAATAATGTTTTCCAAAATCAGGCTGCCATGTCGCCTGGACCTGGAGACGTAGACGATCAATGTTTATAGCAATATGTTGTGCTACAGTCGACTATGCAGTACTTGTAACGAAAAAGTGCTACGTGTACAAACTACTTTAAATGTATAAGTGAAATATAGCTGTAATACTGCAGAAATGCATATATATATATATATATATATATATATATATATATATATATATATATATATATAATTTCAAATGTCGTAAATTGTAATAAATGTTTAAAATTTCCTCTTTTTGACATGTTTCACCCTCTTTGTCGACAGGATTGAACATTCTACGTACTACCCGCGGGTTCGATCGTAAAGGCTCATTTTTTTTTTTCGTTGTTGGTAACTCTATGGCATTTATGACATGCTTTATGGTTGTGCTAACAGATGGAGCTACTTGTCAACAATGTGACGCTGAAACGTGTGTTCAGGTTACTGCCCAGCGACAGTCCTGATGCATTTTATATTGTGATGACTGGTTAATTAATATTAACCCGGCACACTCACAATCACACATTCATACAAATTTTCAGACTCTAGACACCCAGGGAATTCCTCTTCTTCAAGAAAAATTCACAAAGGCTCATTCACAATGAAAATTAAACATAACGTAAGCGTTAACTTAAAAATGTAAACGTTACGGTAAAATCAAGAACATTCACGATGGGGACATAAACATGACAGCAAACATGCTTGGTAACCATGGAAACATAACAACGACGCCATTTCCTCATATTCTGTCGTATATGTCAGCGCTCCACGATTGTGTTCTGTTTGCAAATCACGTAAGCATAAGCATGAAAGTTTGGAGTGTGTAAACTTTCATGTTAACGTCTAACGGCAATGTTTATGTCAGTGTTTATGTGAATCATTGTGAATGATCCCATTTGGCAACCTGGCCGCAAAATTCTGTGTTTATGTTACGGTTATGTTTAATTTTCATTGTGAATGGGCCTTAAGATCGTAGGCCTACATGGTACCAAATTATCGCATTTGTACGATCCAGATCGTACGGTTGGAAGCACTGCTTCACACACTCTTTCCAAGTATTTGATTATTCACCACAATTTTTGCTCTGAACGGTAATTTTTATTTTATCTCTGATGTTTCATATTACCATATTCCTCACATATTTGCAGCGATTTTGATATACTTATTTGTACCTCGCTATTTTATATTACAATTTTGTCATATTGCAACATCACAGTGCTAATACTAATTATTTTTGTCCTTGTAAAATGTATTCCGTCTGTTATTAAAACTTTCCACTGTCGCGGAAAGTTTCTGGGGTACTTTATTTGTAATAATTGTTTTTTGATGCCGGGTGGTCTCACGTCATATTAAGCGAAATATTTTTTATCTTAACTATTAACTTATGTAAACTACTTTTTACTTTTAGAAGCAGGCGTACATTTTCGCTATGAGGACCTGGCAAGACTTCATCCGGGAACTTCGATGCTGATCTCATGAATAAAACATCCCGCCCTAGGCTAGCCCACTGCGGGGTGCACGAGGGTGTACTGGAGAATTAATTTATTTCCTTCTACAGCTCGCGTAAGGTAGAAATGGGACTTACGCGGGAAAACCATTTTCCTTGTCAAAAGCAGTCCAATAAAATATATTCCACTGCGATATGTCAAATTTCTTCCCCTCTTTTTTACCTTTTACTCTTTCGAAGATGTGAATCTTGCGTTGCGGAAATGGTTCGTAATTTAAAATACTTTACTTTCCAACTCACATTTTAAAATGCGTTTTCGTGGCTGTAGGAAATAAACGAATCTAGACCGAAGAGGTATACAACTTCGTAATTTTACTCTTCAAGATTTTCTGAACTTTTCTAAAATTTAACTTCAATATTGGGCACTTCAATGCACCACTTCGAGACTCATTTTGTAAGCGGAAAAATTAATGGATGGATGAGGAAGAAATATTCCTACATTTTGTGATATTTTCAACATATGGAGAAGTAATACCTATATCAGAAATCTGAATCCGAAGCAACTACAAACAAATTAATATATACACACAATAAGATACATTATTTTGTGTATTAGGATGATTCCTAATACATTTTGTTTCCTTATAACAATATATAAAAATTGTAAATATAGGCTATATATTTCTTTTTCCTTCCCCTTTTTGTTCTCTTTATTAGCCGATGAATTTATTATCATAGCCTTTTTATCGTGAAATTTATTTAATTTTCGTATTTCTTTTCTTTTTTATTATTATTTTATTACATTCCATTTTGATATAATCTTCCTTACGTTTCTCCATATTAACCATTTGTAATAAATGAGTTGCTTTCACTATATTCCAATGTATTTTACTATCATTTTTTTCTATTATGGTATTACTTTCATGTTGTTTAGTGTCGATTTTATTATGCTATTATTATTATTATTATTATTATTATTATTACTAGCCGTACCCGTGCACTCCGCTGCACATGTTAGAAATAAATATAAAGTAATTACATAATTAAAATGGGACATTTGATCCAGGGAACATTCGTGTTTGATAGAAGGATAAATCGTTTATTATGTTACTTAAATTGTATTAAAAAATTAAAATGCGATCATTTTGATCGAGAGACCACTCATTCGGTCATAAAAAATATTTTAGGAAAAACAGGAAACGAATGCCTATGAAGTTTTCTGTGCATAAGAAGCTATTTTAATCTTATCTGTCCTCGATTCACTCAGAAATTACTGTAATAACATTATAGCATTATGTCCATCTAGAGAAACTACACTTTCCAATGGTGAAATAATAATTAATTATACAAATTGGTTAATTTAACTTCATACAAACACAGAAACATTCTCTGTAGGCTATGTTTCATAGCTTTCGATTGTTGTTGTCTAAGGCCCCTTATAGACGAAGTCATTTGTTTTTTATTTCATTACACCGCCTCAGATGGCGTTGTTATTGTAATTTTGAAACTCATTTATCTCATTAAATATCAGTTCTATCAAAATTTTGCGTGGAATAAAACTTATCGCAAATTATTTTTAAAGAAACTTTTGTTATGTAATATTTCTCATGAAATTAATAATAAGGGAGATATTTCGATTTATTTAATTCAAGCTCCCTTATAACTCCCTTTTTTAATAAAATATTTTGAATGCCATATAGCCTAAATTATAAGTTACAACGAACTTAATTTATATTCAAATTTTCATATAAATTGGTTCAGCCATTATCACGGGAAAAGGTAACAAACATCCAGACAGACAGACAGACAAAAATTTCAAAAAAGCGATTTTCTGTTTCAGGGCGGTTAATTATATATGTTAGGACCAATTATTTTTGGAAAATCGAAAATTACCAGAAAAATTTCGGCTACAGATTTATTATTAGTATAGATTATTGGGCCCTAAATTCAACCTTAACTGATACCTATTCCAGCGAGACAGATTTATACAGATCGAAGTAAATCCAAAGATTTACATGCACAGAATACACTTCGTATCTTTATACAGTAATCACCTTTAGATCATATTAGTGGATTTCCAAGAATCATTTCCAAATTGACAGATGTTCATCTCTAAGTGCATTCATACAATTAAAAAATCAGAAGTTATAAATTAAGTTTAATCATTCTTCAGAACATAATATGTTCTAGTAAATCCTATCTCCTAAAAAAATCTACATCCGGTGTAGGACTTGAATATACAGAACGGAAACTAAATTGTAGAAAATCATGATAACGATTCCTAAACTTAAAGCATGGTTTTGCTCTGTTGAAACAAACGGTAAAGGGGCTAGATGTAGGTTCTGGCACTTCTGTTCCTGCATTTGTTGATCTTTCTGAGGATCCTCCCAAGGTAAGGAGACAATAAAATGTTTAAAAGTCATTTTATGCGTTGATATTTAATTTCTAAGAATTATTTCCTGGTAAGAATTAAAAAAAAATCGCTTAAATAAAACACTGTGGACATAATTTAGGTAAAATAATCAAAATAGGCCCATTTTGTATGTAGTGTACGATCCTCCCATCAAAAGGACGGTAATTTGGAACCAATTGTGCGATCCAGTCAAATATTATGTTACATTACATTGTCAAGTTACATCTCGCGCTATCGCAAAAGACCAAGGATCAATACTAAAAATAAAACACGCACAGTTAACACAACGGCTAAATGTATGAAGTGGACATTCATATTTCGATTTGTAAAAAATTCTAAATCAGAAGGTATATTATTGTATTCCTTCTTTACACGAGAACCAATTTTATACGAGATACCATTTAGGACTACATTTTCTATGCCGAGAATCGGGACTGAAAATCCACCGAGACCCAATCAAAATTCCACTGCAACTTACTACCAAATGCTTGAAATCACACCGTTCTTGCACTTAAAGATCGAAATATTTTTTAACGTAAGAAATAAGCAAAAAATTAATTTGACCAAAAGTTTAGCCACCCCCTTTTTGTAGAAAACCCTACAATTGCTGCATGCTATAAAAGAAATTGCTAACGCCTTTGGACTAGTGTCGTATCGTATAATAACCTATACTTGCTTACTTATGGCTTTTAAGGAACCCGGAGGTTCATTGCCGCCCTCACATAAGCCCGCCATTGGTCCCTATTTGAGCAAGATTATTCCAGTCTCTATCATCATAGCTCACCTCCCTCAAATCCATTTTAATATTATATTCCCATCTACGCCTTGGCCTCCCCAAAGGTCTTTTTCCCTCCGGCCTTCCAACTAACATTATATATGCATTTCTGGATTGCCCATACGTGTTACATGCCCTGCCCATCTCAAACGTCTGGATTTAATGTTCCTAATTATGTCAGGTGAAGAATACAATGCGTGCAGTTCTGTGTTGTGTAACTTTCCCCATTCTCCTGTAACTTCATCCCTCTTAGCCCCAAATATTTTCCTAAGCACCTTATTCTCAAACACCCTTAACCTATGTCCCTCTCTCAAAGTGAGAGTCCAAATTTCACAACCATAGAGAAAAACTGGTAATATAACTGTTTTATAAATTCTAACTTTCAGATTTTTTGACAGCAGACTGGATGATAAAAGCTTCTCAACCGAATAATAACAGGCATTTCCCATATTTATTCTGTGTTTAATTTCCTCCCGAGTATCATTTATATTTGTTACTGTTGCTCCCAGACATTTGAATTTTTCCACCTCTTCAAAAGATAAATTTCCAATTTTTATATTTCCATTTCGTACAATATTCTGGTCACGAGACATAATCATATACTTTGTCTTTTCGGGATTTACTTCCAAACCTATCTCTCTACTTGCTTCCAGTAAAATTCCCGTGTTTTCCCTAATCGTTTGTGTACTTTCTCCTAACATATTCACGTCATCCGCATAGACAAGCAGCTGATGTAACCCGTTCAATTCCAAACCCTCTCTGTTATCCTGTATTTTCCTAATGGCATACTCTAGACTTCTAGAGCAAAGTTAAAAAGTAAAGATTATCGTGCAATCGCACCATCTACCTTTAAGTACTAAATACGATAACCTATCACTGATAAATTCGACCTTTTTGCCATTCCGAGGCTTATTACACCCTCATTCAAATCTTTATCCTGGCTGCAACTTAGTAACCGTAGAACACTTCATTCGCTCTCTCTTCTGTTTCGAGTTCTTCACACTTCTACTCCAAATTATATTCGTTCCCGGTTTAACTACTTATCCTCCAGTCACAATCTAAACACCAGGTCACAGGAGAGCCAAATCCTAGCAATTCCTGCCCATAGAACATCCCACTATTCATCCTCTTTTACTGTCTCCGTTCCCCGTGAATGGAATTCTCTATCTCAGAAGATTAGGGGCTGCCAGACAATAACCACTTTCAAGAAAAGGCTAAACGATTTCTTACGGGCGCAGTCAAAATTGAAA
Source organism: Periplaneta americana (assembly GCF_040183065.1). Classification (NCBI taxonomy): domain Eukaryota; kingdom Metazoa; phylum Arthropoda; class Insecta; order Blattodea; family Blattidae; genus Periplaneta; species Periplaneta americana. Next base: position 170,295,832 of record NC_091127.1, read on the forward strand.
TTGTACTTGTGATCGAGCTTAATAATTTAATTTAATTTAGATATGACTATAATTATTATTATTATTATTATTATTATTATTATCTTATTGTACTAATTTATGATTTTATAATTTTTATTTGATCTATGATTGATGTAGACTATTATATTGTTTGTATTTCATCTCATTGCCATTTTCAACATTCATTCTCATCATCATTTGTTGTTTTGTTCTGTTTTGTATCGTGCTAAACTTTAATTGGCCTTGTGCTGTTGTTTGCACGTTAATATTCTAAATAAATAAATAAATAAATAAATAAATAAATAAATAAATAAATAAATAAATTACTATTATTAATATTATTATTACATAATTATTTTATTGGTGTTGTGAAAACGAAAAGAATTGTCATTGTATTGTATTAATTATGTATTATATTGTCTTGTATTTGTAGTATTGTATTGCTTTGAATTGTATTGTATTGTATTGTATTGTATTAATTATGTTATATTCATGTCACTGTAGTAATTTTTTATCATACTGGTTGAGTGGAAGAGAAGACCGAATGACCTTAACTCTGCCAGTTAAAATAAACCATTATTATTATTATTATTATTATTATTATTATTATTATTATTATTTGAAGGTTTCGTAACAAGCTGTTTTTTACGGTGATGGGTTGTTAGCCCTTCGCCCAACCCCCAAGCTGGAGGACCACCCCTCATCGGCTGTCCACGATTGCTTATTCAATATATTCACAGCTATCCTCCATATCTGGAGGCCGTCTTCTCTATCCGCAACATATACGATATGAAATATGAAAAGCAATGCAAACATCCTGTGCTAAAATAAAACAGAGCAAAAATAATTATCTCGCAAAAATTCTGAATGACTTTCGTAACTAAGAGATTATATCTATTAATCTAATACCATACTTATTCTCGAAAATTTAACAACAGCATATACAAATATATTTGTATCAAAGGTGCCATGAAAGATGTGTCGTGACTGGGTTTGAGCGAAGACTGGCTCTTTCCGCAAGAGCGTTGCCTCTTTACTGCAGGCTAATTTGCAGTTCCATTAATCACTCTCATCAATCAAGCAGAGCAACCCACATGCAGTCCGCCATTACAGAGCCACTACTTCGAGACTCATTTTGTAAGCGGAAAAATTAATGGATGGATGAGGAAGAGATTTTCATAGATTTTGCGATATTTTCAACATATGGGGAAGTAATACCTATATCAGAAACCTGAATCCGAAGCAACTACAAACAAACTAATATATACACACAATAAGATACATTCTTTTGTGTATTAGGATGATTCCTAATAGGGGAGAGTTGCCTAATTTGTACCATTTTACACATTTTATTTTTTCTAATTTTAACTGACAAATGTTGAAATATTTCAATAGCGACATCTTAATTCCTGGTATGTTGGGAGGAATTTCCTAAAAAGAAAAGTTTATTTGAAGTTAACATAAAGTCATTAGTATATTATTTTAATGTACCGAAGTACATATGATATTTCCATGCAGATATTCTGCGTCATCATACGATGAAAGAGTAATGGAACGGAGAAAAATTCTCTCCGGCGCCGGGATTTGAACCCGGGTTTTCAGCTCTACGTGCTGATGCTTTATCCACTAAGCCACACCGGATACAACCCCGGCGCTGGATAGAATCATCTCAGATTAAGCTCCAACTCTTGGGTTCCCTCTAGTGGCCGCCCTCTGCACTACGTCATAGATGTCTATGAACGTAGGACCGAAGTCCACACATGTGCTGAGGTGCACTCGTTATGAGTGACTAGTTGGCCGGGATCCGACGGAATAAGCGCCGTCTTAAATCACGAAGTGATTTACGCATATAATATATATTATTTTAATGTACCGAAGTACATATGATATTTCCATGCAGATATTCTGCGTCATCGTAAAGTCATTAGGTTCAGTTTTCTAAATGTCTGCAATGAGTACAAATTAGGCAACCGGTTTCATAAATTGTACCATTGGGTTCCTTAATTGTACCACATACATTTTGTGGACAAACAATTTTATTTATTTTCACTTGCAGTTACTACAGACTAATTTTTTTACTGATTGAAATTATGTGACAGTCCATTTTTCTGAGCTTATCAAAAGCAAGTTTCCTAACATCTGTTGGAGTTAATCCAAACATCATTTCTTCACATTTCAGAATGTGATTTTCAAGTTCATTTTCAATTTCTGCCGAAAATACCGTGGTTCTTCCAAACGATTTCACATCTCCATTAGCAACAACTTTTTTGTTTTTCGTATTCTTAGTATTGTAGGCTTAGGCACATTGTACATTCGAGCACATTCATTTATTCCATGATAGCCATTCGTATATGCAGCAAGAGCAAGACTTAGTGCATCCTGTTATCATGTCACGTATTGAAGCTTCTTTGCCATTCTGAAATTAATGTAAAATCCAATTATAATTATAACGCCAGAATATGAAATGTGGAAATTATTCGATTAAATTCTAAATGCATAACTTAGTGTGTTTGTGCTATTTTTATGTCACAGTAAGTTTTATTATTTTTAATGAAAGTCTGATAAGACTATTTTTAAATTCAGAATTGAATGTGTTTTATTTTCTAAAAATAAATATTACAGTATTATATTCATATTGAAATGATTAGAAGTTAATAAATTATCATTGCTGATTTAAATTAGGTATGTTTTTCTTCATACGTCACTATAATTTCAAACATTTATAATGAAAATTCTCTATATTGTACCGGTACATTATAGGCAACTGAAGCCGGTACAAAATACGCAACCTCGTCATTTTTTCTTTGTTAAATTTTTGTAGCTTAACGGTTTCTAACACAAGTCAGTAACTTAGTGACAATTACAATATATAAATGTAGTTTTAAATAATATATAGCATTGTGGACTTCCACTTCCCTTTCGGAAGTAATTGTTGTAGCCAGGTAGAGCAAAAACTAGATTGAAACTACCTAAAACAAGTTTTTTCACTTCACATCTGTACAACACAACCCGCAGGCTTCGTCTCTCATAAAATGGCATATTTGTAGATGTAGTTCACAATGTTTGACGTATATGGCAACACTTATCAAGGAACTAATTTTCAAGACGGTGGTACAATTTAGGCAAGGGTACAAATTACGCAACTCTCCCCTACGTTTTGTTTCCTTATAACATTAAATCTACAACATTCATTCACAGGTCTTTCACTATCAATCCAGCATTCTCCAGTCTTTCTTATTTTCTGCCTTCTTCTTAATCTCTGCATATGATCCATATTTAATTTCGTCTATCATCTGATATCTTCTTCTGCCCTGAACTCTTCTCCCTTCCACCATTCCTTCTAATGAATCCTTCAGTAGGCAGTTTCTTCTCAACCAGTGACCAACCAATTCTTTTACCTCATCCTGATCCGTTTCGGCATCATTCTTTCTTCAACCACTCTTTACAACACAGCTTCGTTCCCTATTCTGTCTGTCCATTTTACATGCTCCATCCTTCTCCATATCTACATTTCAAATGCTTCTAGTCGCTTCTCTTCACTTCGCCTAATGTCCATGTTTCTGCTCCATACCATGCCACAATTCACACAAAGCACTTCACTAGTATCTTCCTAGGTTCTTTTTCCAGAAGTCGCAGAAGATGCTCTTTTTTCTATTAATGCTTTTTCTGTCATTGGTACACTTCTTTTGACTTCCTGGCAGCATCTCATGTTACCGCTTATAGTACAGCCCAAGTACTTGAAGCTGTCCACTTGCCCTACTGTCTCTCTTAGAATTCGCAATTTTACTTTCTTTAGTTTTCTTCGTGTTACCATGGTCTTCGTCTTATTTGCATTGTTCTCCAGGATATGAGCTATTTCATCTCAAATCGACCGAAATATAGAGAAAATTGACCTTACAATTTCTAAATACAATGAAACTTTTTTGTACTTAGAGAACTGTGATACAGTGCTTTGTGCAAAGTTTGAGGCATCAGAACTTCATAGTGTTTAAATTTAAAATATTTAAATTTATCGTATTTTCATAAAATTAGCAAATTTAAACTGTTGTGGCTCCGAAACTCTTTCACCCAATGATCAAAATCATGGTTTATTTTGTTGCTGAGAAATTAACGTTTATATTGACATATAACATATTTTGCATATAGAGTGTTAGTTGGGAGACCGGAGGGAAAAAGACCTTTAGGGAGGCCGAGACGTAGATGAGAGGATAATATTAAAATGGATTTGAGGGAGGTGGGATATGATGATAGAGACTGGATTAATCTTGCAGATGATAGGGACCATGGCGGGCTTATGTGAGGGCGGCAATGAACCTTCTGGTTCCTTAAAAGCCATTTGTAAGTAAGTAAGTATAACAGATTTTCTTACTTTTTATCGAAATGAAGAAATTTAGATTTTTCTTCATTAAGACGCCTTTGCCCAAGAAAAAATATTTTAAAAATATATAGTTAGATTCCGCATTGAAAGTACAAATAAACACATATTTTTTAGTGATGGCACGTTGATAAGAAAGTATTGAAAATATCAAATAAAGAAAATAAATAGTACGCGCGTGAGCTAACCAGCTGACTGTGAGGCGGGAGATAGCCGAGGTAAGCAAGGCCAGTAGACATAAACACGTGATGTGTCGTCTAGCTGTCATGGCTGTGCTAGCTTTATCACAGGTTTTCATAAACATAGAAGTAAAATGACGCCCAACGCTCGCTTATCTTCAGCTCTCGGCCACTGCGTGCGGTACTGCGCAGTTCAAGTCTAGGCGTGTGAAAATAATCTATTTAATACCCTCGAAACTTATTGCCGAGCCACTAAGCAAACAATGCCGAATCCCTCTTAATAATGAAAGGTTTTTTCTCAATATTTTTTCCATTTTTACAAATTGGTAAAAAGTCTAAAAGTAAGTAAAATCAGATTATCTGTCTCTCTGTATACAATAAAAATAAGGATTACTTCTTGACATAACCTACCAAATGTCAGCTTCAAAATGAGCTCTCGTTCAATGTTCTGCAGTAAATGGTTCCAGAGTTCTGAGCGCTGAAAGAGGCTTGTTTTTATAAAATCCGCTAAATTTGTCGCTCAATAATACGAAAACCGTTTGACTTTCGATAGTATATTTTTGAAAATGCACTCTCCTCAGCACCTTGTATAAATAGGGAAAAAATTAGAGTATAAAAAAATGCGAGGTTTTTTACTGATCGATTTAATATGGAATAACCCGTATATACTGCTTACAGCTGTCATTTAGCTCCAGTAGCATATCGCTTAGTATAATCTCCTCTTCCGCTAAAAACGCATTATTATCATCAGCAAATTTTACGCTTACAATATTACAAATATGTTTGTGCGAGATCGTACGTATTTGCTTGGTTTCCGCACAAAACCAATCCGCGGAAGGTCTAAAATTCCATGTTCATTATTCCCAACCTAACACACATAACAATTTCCCTCTTCTTACCGCTTAAGTGATATATTGATTTTACTGCTTTAGGCTTTTAACATATTATATTTAGAGACGTTCAATATAGTAATAATTATAAATTGGAAACTTACCACTGCAATTTCACCTAAATTGCATTGTTAATTATTGTTTTTAAATATTTGCAAAAATTAAGTAAACTCTAAATCATTACATAACCTTACCGTTTGTTTTAAGTTCGCATTTATAGACTGGGGGGGGGGGGAGACAGACGTATATCACGGCCTGCTGGAGTATAGTAAACACAGAAAACATTTTAAAGCAACAATGTTGAAGATAGATATTTATGTTTTACAAATTTGCCGTCATTGAACAGAAACCAAGATGGAGATTTCATTGCAACTAATTAGAAATTCCTCTTTCAGGTATGTAATAAACGATCTTCGCACAAAATAATGTACGATACACGAGCGGTATGTTTTCTTTCAATTCTCGGAAATTAAAAAAGTTCAACTACGTTCCGCTTTTTCAAATTTTTCTTCGAACATGAAAACTTCAATATATCGCTCTTCTTACGCATATTACTATTAGACTACCAGAGTTTCAAACCATAGCCGGTAAGATATGGTAAATATTTTAACATCTGTGGATTACAAACGTCATCCTAACAAGTTTGCTTCGTATAACGTGTAGAATTGCCCACTACAAATACTTTAATGATGTACCATAGGAATAAATCATGACAGCTGAAAATCATTTACAATTGACAGCAGTCCCGGCATGCAGTGCTGCATTTTTGTACTCGATGGAAGTGACTAACGCTCTGGCCTGCACCACGCCGCTGGTGTCGGAGGCCCCACCCACCCAATTGCGCTCGTCACTGCTGGCGCAACGCGGTCAAATTAATCGACCAAATGGAGACACTCCTGTAATTCGTGAAAGTGGAAACGAGCTCACTAGGCTCCAATAAACAGCCAGTTTTTGAACCGGAGGTCTCGTGCAGTTCTCTTCAAAATCAGCTCTTCAGTACCTAAATATTCATGCTGTAGTAAAGACTCGAAAAATTATTTTGCGTTCAATATAGCATTATTAATAGGAGCATAGGCACAAGCAGTGTTACCACTAGTGTTAGTTAATAGTAGTTAAGTTACATAAGTAAGTGTACCAGTAATAGAAATAATAGATGTAGTAGACCCAGCACCAATATTAGTAGCAGTAACAGTAGTAGTATCTGAATAATAGTAGCAGCAGCATCAGTAGTAATAGTATTAATAGCAGCATAGGCACATTAGTAAATGTACCGGTAGTAGCAGCAATAATAGCAGTAGCAGTAGTAGTAGTAGTTTTAGTAGCAGCAGTAGTAATGGTAGTAGCAGTAGATGAAGCAGTGGCAGTAGCAGCAGTAATAGTAGTGGTAGTAGCAGGAGTAGTAGTAGTAGTAACACCAGTAATGACAGTAGCGGCAGTAATGGCAGTAGCAGCAGTAACAGCAGTAATGGCAGTAGCAGCAGTAACAGCAGTAATGGCAGTAGCAGCAGTAATAGTAGTAATGGCAGTAGCAGCAGTAATAGTAGTGATAGTAGCAGGAGTAGTAGTAGTAACAGCAGTAATGGCAGTAGCAGCAGTAAGGGCAGTAGCAGCAGTAACAGCAGTAATGGCAGTAGCAGCACTAATAGTAATGGCAGTAGTAGCAGTAACAGCAGTAATGGCAGTAGCAGCAGTAATAGTAGTGGTAGTAGCAGCAGTAATAGTAGTGGTGGTAGCAGGAGTAGTAGTAACAGCAGTAATAGTAGTAGTAGTAACAGCAGTAATGGCAATAATAGTAGTGGTAGTAGCAGTTGTAGTAGTAGTAATAGTAACAGCAATAGTAGCAGTAATAGTAGTGGTAGTAGTAGTAACAGCAGTAGCAGCAGTAATAGTAGTGGTAGTAGTAGTAACAGCAGTAGCAGCAGTAATAGTAGTGGTAGTAGCAGTAGTAACAGCAGTAGCAGCAGTAATAGTAGTGGTAGTAGCAGTAGTAATAGTACTGGTGGTAGTAGTAGTAGTAGTAGTAGTAGTAAAAGCAGTAGCAGTAATAGTAGTGATAGTAGTAGTAACAGCAGTAGCAGTAATAGTAGTGATAGTAGTAGTAGTAACAGCAGTAGCAGTAATAGTATTGGTAGTAGCAGTAGTAGTAACAGCAGCAGCAGCAGTAATAGTAGTGGTAGTAGCAGTAGTAATAGTAGTGGTAGTAGTAGCAGTAGTAGTAGTAACAGCAGTAGCAGCAGTAATAGTAGTGGTAGTAGTAGTAACAGCAGTAATAGTAATAGTAGCAGGAGTAGTAACAGCAGTAATAGTAGTAGTAGCAGGAGTAGTAGTAGTAGTAGTAACAGCAGTAGCAGCAGTAATAGTAGTGGTAGTAGTAGTAGTAGCAGGAATAATAGTAGTAGTAACAGCATAGCTGCAGTAATAGTAGTGGTAGTAGCAGGAGTAGTAGTAGCAGTAACAGCAGTAATAGTAGTGGTAGTAGTAGTAGTAACAGCAGTAGCAGCAGTAATAGTAGTGGTAGTAGTAGTAACAGCAGTAGCAGCAGTAATAGTAGTGGTAGTAGTAGTGGTAGTAACAGCAGTAGCAGCAGTAATAGTAGTGGTAGTAGTAGTAGTAGTAGTAACAGCAGTAATAGTAGTGGTAGTAGTAGTACCAGGAGTAGTAGTAGTAACAGCAGTAATATTAGTGGTAGTAGTAGTAGCAGTAGTGGTAGTAGTAGTAGTAGTAGTAACAGCAATAGCAGCAGTAATAGTAGTAGTAGTAACAGTAACAGCAGCAGCAGCAGTAATGGTAGTGGTAGTAGCAGCAGTAATAGTAGTAGTAGTAGTAGCAGCAGTAACAGCAGTAGCAGCAATAATAGTAGTGGTAGTAGTAGTAGTAGTAGTAGTGTAGTAGTAGCAGTAGTAGTAGTAATAGTAACAGCAATAGTAGCAGTAATAGTAGTGGTAGTAGTAGTAACAGCAGTAGCAGCAGTAATAGTAGTGGTAGTAGCAGCAGTAATATTAATAGTAGTAGTAGTAGTAGTAGCAGTAACAGCAGTAGCAGTAGTAATAGTAGTGGTAGTAGTAGCAGTAATAGTAGTAGTAGTAGCAGTAACAGCAGTAGCAGCAAATAGTAGTGGTAGTAGCAGCAGTAATAGTAATAGTAGTAGTAGTAGTAGTAGCAGTAACAGCAGGAGCAGCAGTAATAGTAGTGATAGTAGCAGCAGTAATAGTAGTAGTAGTAGTAGTAGTAGTAAAGAAACTGATTTTTTAAAATACTGAAAATGTGAAAAAGTTAAAAATGTGTGACCTACCTGAACTCTATGCTACTAATTTTTCTTATTTTGGTATAGCATGGCACAGCATATCATAAGCAGTTCATCCTTGTTCGAACCGTTTAGCACTTCAATATTTCTCATACTGGATTATCTTTTTCGAATAGCTTTCCGTTGAAAATTGACTGAACACACGACAAACATAGGGTACTATGTGAAACAGTCAACTTCGCTATCTACGAGAGGTATACAAGTAAATTTCTTTCCGAGTATCGAACCTGGACCTACCTTGTATGTTAGGCTTTGATTCACAAGATAGAATGTGTATATAAAATTGAGCCTCATTTTACACATCTGATTCATTCTATTCTTTGTGGCGTCCTGGTCTTCAGTGTGAGCCTTCAATTCAATTCACACAGCTATAGATCTCCATCTGAGATGATCAATGGCTAATTACGGGTCGCTGCGACTGTCTTACGACTCTCGTAAGCCTGGCTTACTCAGCTCACGTCCATTTGTATGCGGGAAGCCTGGCTCAACCTCACGCTAAGCCGCCCTGTGTTTTTCCTGATTACTTGTATTTTCCCCTGAAATCCTTTATAATTAATGTTCAGACCCTTTGCTTGTACGCGCCACAGAATTTATCGATAGAATCTGTCTTCAAAAGAAGATCTCACCTTCTGTACAGAATAAATTGTTTTCTGTGAAATTAGTAAGACTTCTAAAAGTCATACAAAAAGCTGAGGATGAAGACAGAGCTTAGAATAATTCAACTGTCATAATAATCATGAAGAAACTGATGATTAGTCCTTAAGTATTCCTTCAGTATTCAATCCGTTTCTGCCTGCGTATGATGATATGTTATCGTTTTCAGTTTCTCATATTTTGTTTCACTCTCTCACACTATATTTTAATAAAACACGAGAAGTTTGATAGAAGTCTTGTGGATCTCGGAGCAGTTCAGAAGTTTTTGATGACGAGAAAAATCCCGCCACCACCCGGGATTGAAAACCTCGGAAAAAACCCAACCAGGTAATCAGCCCAAGTGGGGATCGAACCCGCGCCCGAACGCAACTTCAGACCGGCAGGCAAGCGCCTTAACCGACTGAGCCACGCCGGTGGCTTCTTTTGCTATATATTGTATATTTTTGTATAATTCAACTGAATAATTGTTTAAGCTTTTAAATTGAATTAATTCGTTTGCTATATATTCTATATGTTTGTATAGCTCAACTGATGAATTGTTTATGCTCGTAAATTGAATTAATCCATTTGTTATGTATTGTATATTTCTGTATAGTTCAAGTGATGAATTGTTTATACTTGTAAATTGAAATAAGCCATTTACTATGTATCGTATATTTTTGTATAGCATAACTGAAGAATTGTTTACGCTTTTAAATGGAATTAATCTGTTTGCTATATATTGTATATTTTTGTACAGCATAACTGAAGAATTGTTTACGCTTTCAAATGGAATTAATCTGTTTGCTATATATTGTATATTTTTGTATAGCATAACTGAAAAATTGTTTACGCTTTCAAATGGAATTAATCTGTTTGCTATATATTGTATATTTTTGTATAGCATAACTGAAGAATTGTTTACGCTTTTAAATAGAATTAATCTGTTTGCTATATATTGTATATTTTTGTATAGCATAACTGAAGAATTGTTTACGCTTTTAAATGGAATTAATCTGTTTGCTATATATTGTATATATCTTCTTTAACTTAACTGAAGAATTGTTTAAGCTTTTAAATGGAATTAATCTGTTTGCTATATATTGTATATTTTTGTATAGCATAACTGAAGAGTTGTTTACGCTTTTATATGGAATTAATCTGTTTGCTATATATTGTATATTTTTGTATAGCATAACTGAAGAATTGTTTACGCTTTTAAATGGAATTAATCTGTTTGCTATATATTGTATATTTTTGTACAGCATAACTGAAGAATTGTTTACGCTTTCAAATGGAATTAATCTGTTTGCTATATATTGTATATTTTTGTATAGCATAACTGAAGAATTGTTTACGCTTTTAAATGGAATTAATCTGTTTGCTATATATTGTATATTTTTGTATAGCATAACTGAAGAATTGTTTACGCTTTTAAATGGAATTAATCTGTTTGCTATATATTGTATATTTTTGTATAGCATAACTGAAGAATTGTTTACGCTTTTAAATAGAATTAATCTGTTTGCTATATATTGTATATTTTTGTATAGCATAACTGAAGAATTGTTTACGCTTTTAAATGGAATTAATCTGTTTGCTATATATTGTATATTTTTGTATAGCATAACTGAAGAATTGTTTACGCTTTTAAATGGAATTAATCTGTTTGCTATATATTGTATATTTTTGTACAGCATAACTGAAGAATTGTTTACGCTTTTAAATGAAATTAATCTGTTTGCTATATATTGTATATTTTTGTATAGCATAACTGAAGAATTGTTTACGCTTTTAAATGGAATTAATCTGTTTGCTATATATTGTATATTTTTGTATAGCATAACTGAAGAATTGTTTACGCTTTTAAATGGAATTAATCTGTTTGCTATATATTGTATATTTTTGTATAGCATAACTGAAGAATTGTTTACGCTTTTAAATGGAATTAATCTGTTTGCTATATATTGTATATTTTTGTATAGCATAACTGAAGAATTGTTTACGCTTTTAAATGGAATTAATCTGTTTGCTATATATTGTATATGTTTGTAAGTTCAACTGATGAATTATTTATGCTGGAAAAATTGAATAATCTGTTTGCTTTGTATTGTGTATTTTTGTATAGCTCAACTGATGAATTGCTTATGCTTGTATTGAATTATTTATGAGCCTACTATCCCGTATTTTCGAGAAAAATATCAGATGGAAGGCATCTGGGAAGTACACGGTTTAATGATCGGAGTGAGGGGCACCATCCCACGATCAACTGTAAATACTATCAAAACATTTGGAATCCATGACATCATTCCAAAAATAATTACTTCTAGCATTAAAGGAACTGTGGCAATTCTGAAAAATCACTTATACGGAATATCATAATCCCTCCCCCTTTCTATCCTTTAGTGTGTGATTGTTGCAATGTATGTACAAATTTATTATTTCTTAAATTTAAGCTCCTAGTTCACATTTCAATTTAACTCATCTATTTTCCTGTAATCGTTATTATTCTTATATGTGTGTTATTCTGTGTTTTTGGCAACCCAGGATGCCTGGGCAGACTATTTCTTGGAAATAAATTATATACCTGCTTGGCAGGTATTGTACATTTTTGTTTAACTTGTGCTTTCAAATTGAATTAATCCGCTTCCTATTTTTGTACAGATGAACTGATGAATTGTTTATGCTTGTAAAGTGAATCCGGCCCATCTGCTTACTATAGGCTATATTGTATATTTTTGTATAGTCCTAGTGATGATTTATTCATGCTCGCAGATTGAATTAATCCGCTCGTTATGCATTGTATATTTTTATTTACCTCAACTGACGAAATGTTTATGCTTGTAAATTGAATCAATCTGCATGATATATTATATATTATACATTTGTGCGAGATCGTGCGTATTTGCTTGTTTTCCGCACAGAACCAATACGCGGTAAGTGTGAAATACCACATTCAGTATTCCCAACGTAACATACATAACAATTTCCCTCTTCTTACCGCTTAAGCGCGGCATTCATTTTACTGCTTTAGGCTTTTAACATATTATTTTTAGAGACGTTTAACATAGTAATAATTATAAATTGGAAACTTACCACTGCAATTTCACCTAAATTGCAATGTTAATTATTATTTTTAAATATTTGCAAAAATTAAGTAAAGACTACTACTCCACGAAACTTATTGCATTCCTGATACAAGTAACATTAAGGAAGCTGTGAAAAAATCAACAAGATTCCAGATGCCGATGTTATTACTGCAATATGTTATATAAATAATATTGTTAAAAAGGTAAAGGTATCCCCGTAACATGCCATGAAGACACTTGGGGGGCATGGACTCGGCACTAGAATGAGGTGGTGTGGTCGGCACCACGCTCTGACCGCCTTTTACCCCCGGGAAAGACCCGGTACTCAATTTTATAGGAGGCTGAGTGAACCTCGGGGCCGTTCTGAAAGTTTGGCAACGAGAAAAAATCCTGTCACCACCTGGGATCGAACCCCGGACCTTCCAGTCCGTAGCCAGCTGCTCTACCAACTGAGCTACCCGGCCGCCAAATAATATTGTTAAAATATTAAAATGAAAAATAAATCATTACATAACCTTACCCTTTGTTTTAAGTTCGCATTTATAGACTGGGGAAAAAAAATACAGACGTATATCACGGCCTGCTGGAATATAGTAAACACAGAAAACATTTTATAGCAACAATGTTGAAGAAAGATATTTCGGTTTTCCGAAGTTGCCGTCACTAAACAGAAACCAACATGGAGATTTCATTGCAACTAATTAGAAATTCGTCTTTCAGGTATGTAATAAACGATCTTCGCACAAAATAATGTACGATACACGAGCGGTATGTTTGTTTTCATGTTCTCGGAAATTAAAAAAGCTCAACTACATTTCGCTTTTTCAATCTTTTCCTCGACCATGAAAACGTCAACATACCGCTCTTGTAACGTATATTACTATTTTGTAGAACCACCTACTGATCCTGAGGTGTGCTCGGGTTTGGGTTAGATTCCAGCTTGGGCTGATTATCTGCTACGTTTTTTCCGAGGTTTACCCCAACCGTATGACAAATGTCTGGTAATCTATGGTGAATTCTATGCCTTATCTCATCTCGCCAAAAATCGTATAACTGGTTCAACATCTTAAAGCTTTATTGCTAATGTAAGATCTGTGGAATACAACAAATGAAAATAATTAGGCCTACGATCTACATCGGTAAATCACTGACACTATTTCTTAAATTCTTACTGGATTACTTTAGGTTACGATAATAACTACAGACAAACATACATGTAGACATGTAAGAAAGCAAAGAGTCATCTTACCAGTGAAAGTGAAAACTCGTTTCGCCAAAAAATTCTAGAAGTCTATTTTTTTCAGAATCTCATTTTTTCCTGACTTTGTATATCAAAAATGTAGAAGTAAACAAAAGTTATACATATATGCAGGGACATCATTTTATTTTTACTTCAATTTTTATTGTACCTGAGTTTTTGAATGTACTTCACTCCCACCCCTTCTACTAAGGAAGTTCCAACTCCACACAGAACCAAGACAGCAGATAGTAAGCAGTACTGAGTTACTGAGTATAGTACGTTCCAGAAATATGTTCGCGTTTTCCAGTGACGAAAGAGCTTTCAATATTGAATCATATTTTCGCACAGGTACTGTCCGTTTGCCTACGTCGCATCCCGATTTCCCCCACCTGCTTCTGCTCGCCCCTCTGTAATAGCTGGGCTGTCTTAGCTCTTTTCTGAAAACATTAATTTCTCTTAGGAATTGGAAGTTTACGTAATATTATACAGCTGTTTAATTTAACTTAAATAAAAGGGCCTCGTTAAGTAATTAACTGTCACGTGATTTCCTCCCTTTCTACAATCCTGCGGCATAACCACTTGGACGGACAGTAGATAGCATATCTGAGTAATTTTATATTTTCGGGTCGGGCAGAAGTGAAGATTGAATTTACAGTACGTAGAGTAGGTACAGAATTATTTCAACATGAGTTACTAGTACGAAGGTCGAAACTGGCAATTGGAATTAGATGCAATAGTCTATAGTGCGATAATATGCACAAAAGAACTGAAGCCTGTATCGAAATGAACGGCCACCATTTTCAAAATTGTGTTTAAATATTCATATTATGATTATTTTTCAATTTAACTTCTTTCTCTATATTGTACGCTAATGTGCTGGAGACAGTATACACTGCATAATGAATACGTTCGCATGGATAACTCACTTCGTGAGTAAAAACACTTATTCTTAATACAGTACTGTACTTTGATTAAAGAAAAACCTAATGAAAATTATCAAACTCAAAATCGCATATTTCCTAGTTTACGTAAATGGATGAACTACTTTTCTTCCTTCCTATACCTAGTAGAGTGATTTGTCTTTTACGCCAGTATCATCGAACTCCAGTCTTGGAGGGGGGAGCAAGCGGTGTTTCCGGTTCTCTAAAGGTATAGACAAGTTAGTATTAAAAATGTTAGTAAAAATAAAATGATGTCCCTGTATTATTTTAATGTACAGAAGTACATATGATATTTCCATGCAGGTATTCTGCGTCATCATACGATGAAAGAGTAATACATTTAAAGTTATACATTTAACGATAATTCTTACATTTCTCGGCGTCCACACCTGCGGAGTAACGATTAGCGCGAAACCAAGTGGCTGGGGTTCGATTCCTGATAGGAGCAAGATACCTGGTTGAGGTTTTTCCGGGTTTTTTCCTGAGAAAATGCTGTATAACTTTCGGTGCTTGACCCCGGACTCATATCACCGGCATTATGATCTTAATAATAATAATAATAATAATAATAATAATAATTCTTTATTTGTACTGGCAGAGTTAAGGCCACAGGGGCTTCTCTTATACTCTACCAGGTCACAAAGTATCCTACAAGCAGTTAAAATTTAACATAAAATTAAAGAACAGAATACTAACATATTACAATAAAAATAATAATAATAATAATAATATTAATAATAATTCTTTAGTTGTACTGGCAGAGTTAAGGCCACAGGGGCTTCTCTTATACTCTACCAGGTCACAAAGTATCCTACAAGCAGTTAAAATTTAACATAAAATTAAAGAACAGAATACTAACATATTACAATAAAAATAATAATAATAATAATAGCATAATAAAATCGACACTAAACAACATGAAAATAATACAATAATAGAAAAAAGAAAGTAAAATACATTGGAATATAGTAAAAGAAACTCATTTAGTACAAACGGTTAATATGGAAAACGTAAGGTAGAATATAACAAAATGGAATGTAATAAAATAATAATAAAAAAGAAAAGAAATACGAATATTAAATAAAATAAAAGACTATGCTAATAAATTCATCGGCTGATAAAGAGAACAAATAGGGGAAAGGAAGGAAAGAAATATATCGCCTACATTTTTACAAAACTATCGCAGAGAAAAGGGCTTATAACTGAAAGGAATCTGAATTGAAAAAGTGCAATTTTAATTTATTTTTGAAACTAGACAATGTCCGATAGTCTCTGACATGTTGTGGTAGAGAGTTCCAGAGATGAGCTGCAGATCTTCATATCATTCAGACGCTAAATAACCTAAGACGTTGATAAAGCGTCGTAAGATAACCTACTAAAAATACATTTCTCGGAATTATTACTGAGTAAAGTGATGAGTGATGACTCATCGATAACGTAGAAAGCCCACATTAAAAATTACCTTACATACCATAACTCAGAAAAAAAAATTCCCATTTTATTTTGTTCAATAAATGTGAATAACGGGCAGGAAGGGAACAGAATTCCGATCACTATGGTGATAAGAAAATGTGACAATCAATTGCGTCTCAGTTGATATGAATAGAAGTTTCTATATATAGCGTGAAAAATACTTGTAGAATTTATAAAAGGGTGACCTTATTCCTTGAAATATTTCTCTGTGAATTGATTTATTTTAAAATTTCTCCACATCGAATAGTATTCTCGGAACGTCATATAATGTTCCATTTTGGAAAGACAGCTCTCAAACAGGAGAAAATATCGACTGGCTTCAGGAGAAGTCATTCTTCTGCTTCAAAGCTTGAATATTGGAACGAATTTCTCCGCGTGGGCGAATCAAAGGTGAATATTGGAATTGGTCTCTTGAGGAACGTAGTTGTGCAAAAAAAAATAGAGAAAAGAGAGGAAAGAGGGAAAATAAAAAATATGCGTATATATGAACGGGTCGTTGAATGGGATATATCACATGCTTTGTAGTAGAACGGGCAGGACTAACTTCTAAAGGGAATGAGACGAAGAATCACTGTGTCAATTCCAGAGCAACAGGGACCGTGGGAGGGTTCAAATCCCAAGTTATGCGAATTTAATTTGTAAAGGATCTCCAGAGAAATGTAATTGGAGCACAACGGACAAAGAAGACAAGTCGAAACAAAAGAAATGCAGATACCGATTTAATTATTTTCGTTGTCATGTTTGAAGACTGCGAATGTTCAGCTAAAATCCTCTACAGTCGCTACGGTAAGTGTTTTGTGAAAAAATGAGACTTGATTAAATGCGGACAACGTAGTATTTCAGAATAAATGCAGAAGAAAATGAATATGTTTGCAAACGCAGATTAATAAAGAGGAATACTAATAAAACGTACTAGGTTGGCGTAAGCAATATTCTTTCTATTCGTTCTCTTACGGATTAGGCTCAAACCCTATTCCAACGTCATTCAATCATTTTTCCCAAGTATTATGACGTTTATCTTATTTCAGATATATATAGGATTATACACAGAAGATTAATAAAAATTTATCTAACCAAAAATAAGTATTACCCAACAATTTTAATTTGTAAAGATTTAAAATACTGGGTGTTCATTTCAAAGTGTGTCATGACGTCACTGTTGTTGGGTCACCGATTTGAAGCGAGTTTCAGTTTATATGTTAGAGAAGTTGCCTATTATTTAAGGCGTTCTTCAATCTGAACTTGAGAACGTGTACGGTATAACTTGAACGTCGTAGCAACAGATGGCGGTCTGTACGGTCTGTGTGCTACCATAACCTCTTTCGAACTGTGTTTTGCGCCGGCAAGTCGTACGCAGGGTATTTGTTATCATCGGTTGCGTACGGTAACATTCCACAACACAAATCAAATGCTCCGTGTCCATGTTGACCGTCGAAGTTAATGTCAACAAATACGTAAGTAATCGTCTTAACCCTCTCCCCATATCCCGACAGTACGTATTTCCAAACAGTTCACATTCCTGCCACTACCGGCGTTACCGTACGTATCGGCACGTACTCTTCAGACTGAACGCCGTACTTGCTAGCCAACTTCTCTGCCTCTTAGATTATACACCTGAGCTGCGGAAGTGTAGGAAGATTGAATTCTCTAGGCTCATCAGCTAGCCACATGACGGCATACAGCGAGCCAAGACATATTTTGAACTGAACACCCAGTATTAACTATTGAAGACATTTATAAATATAGTTTACTAACTTACTACCACAGAAATAAAAAGAAACATAAATCTAACAGACATTAATATCGTACGTACAAGAGTCTACTTTCCCATTAACTGAGCCTAAATGTCATACAAGTGCAGCTCTTAAACATGGTGCTAGTTTCGGTCCAAGGCTTTATAATAAAATCACAAACCATTTTCCAAATTTGAAATATTTAATAATTGAACCTTTTAAAAAAGAAACTTATAAAATTATTCATGATTAGACTTCGTTGAATTGCCACACGCAGCATGCAATCAGGTTGCCGATGTACGGTAGTATAGAAGTGGTGAGCGACCTCCCGGTCTCGTAGTATAAGCAGTTCATGTTAAGAGATGTGACCGGTCCAAATAGATAGAGCACCTACAGCTGATATATATACTATGTAAGCACTTGTTTTTGCATTAGTGTGGTTGGAATAGTCAAAGCTTAACTTTTGTTCAGCTCAGACAAGAATTCAATCAAATATACTACAATGAGAGTGTTGCTGTTCCAAACAATTGCCCCTGGAATACCCTTACCCCCGCAGCCAGTACAACTCTCAGAAGCTCTTAATATAGTGTATAAAGTATCACAAACCGTTATCCAAAATAATTCACTAATTTCAGAAAAAGTGACATGTAAGTTGAGAAACATTATTGCTGAAAATTCTGCCTACTCACAACTTCGTATTATAAATGATGTACCATCAGGTCACGACAAGATGTCTGAAGTTGGTGTACTAAAAAGTAGTGACTTTCCGTTCTTCAAATATGCACCTATTACATCGTGTGATGTTGAACGTAGGCCACATTTTCCCAATATAAAAATTATTTGAGTGACCATCGGAGGAGGTTCACTTTGCAGTCGCTCAAAATGTACGTAACTCTTCACTGCAATCCACATATTCAAGGATGATGTGAGTATATTACATTAAATGTTAAGAGTTAATATATCTCACTACAAAATAATTTTGTATTTATATGTTTAGACATTTCCTACTTCAATGATCATTCATTATATTTCTTGACTGCAGGATACAGATTTTATTGTAACCGCAGTATACTGCTCATCAGAGGCATACTCCTTCCGTTGCACGTCCCCTTCTCATACAGTCTATACCGCGTGCGTAGTAAACCTTACGATTCTCGTGGCAATTCCACGGAGTCTATTCATGATATATGAAGAGTTCACTGCAAGAATGATGGATGCCATTTGGAATACATTTTGCAGGAGAAGCAATTGAAAGTTTGAAATGCTTAGCGCTCAAAGCTTAACTGTGATTTTCCGATCATTACTGGACAATGACTATCAGTGTTAATGCCATATAACTCTCTATGTACTGTACGTTCTATATGTCTTAAGCTATGCATTGACAGTCTTGGTTCATTTTCGACAAGAAAGTGACATCCATCATTCTTGCAGTGGACTCTTCATATAATATTAACAAACATATGTATTTTTTACCTTTTATTTCTGTCGACTATATTCATGTTTTTATTGAATATCACTGGCTTCTGTCTGATTGTCAATTTATATTAAATATGTTTTCTCTCCTTTACCTTTTTCTTTTTTTTGCTGTTGTGTGTTAATTATCGGTTCGAATTAAGTTAATTACTGTATTTAGTAAATTGTCTGTAGTAATGTCACGAGAGGTCTGAGATCTGCCGATAAATCCACGAGCGAGGCGAGTGGATTTATCTGGGAAATCTCAGACCTCGAGTGACATTTATTAGGACTATTTCGTGAATAAAGTAAAAATTTAAATAATATATCCCTAAAATTCGATCACAAAATGTTAATAATTGTATATTAACGAATACTTAACCTATTCAGACATTGTGAAGTTGAAATACTCGTAGATGAATATCGATTATTGCAATAAAGAAATTCGATGTTATTATTCAGTAATGCCAATTGCGAAAATCGAAATACAGGTTTAACATTGTTAATTACATGTACTGCACTTTTCTCTTATTATTATAACAAATACATTTTCATTATCTGCTGAAATCATAATTTAATTTAACAGTAACAGTGGGGACAGCTATATAGCAATGGTTATGTATTCACAGTGAGACATGTTGCTACACAGTGAAGCCATCTCTGTATAGATAGGCCTAATTAAAACACGAATTTTATTACTCCATACGAAAGGCAGTTTGATCAAAGAAATTATTACTATGCAAGGTCTTTGAGTTTGATATGCGATGATGTTACATAAATTTGAACGTCTATTAATTGTTTAATTTCAATACAAATGTTATAGGCTACAATTTTATAGGTTACGTTAGGCCTCCTGTGGAAGCAGGACCAATGTCAGCTGTGCCTTGTTTCGACCGTTACAATGAGTGCTACACGAAAGCATTTTTTATAGCTCGACAAACGCATTCTCGCTACAGTGTGTAACGGAACTAAAGCTGCATCTACACAGTTCAATATTCCAATCGCGTATGCGTGCAATCTGGGAAGCTAGCTAGTTAAATAAATTAATTAATTTAATTTAATTTAATTCAACAGTCAGGAAAGGTTTGAAAGCCCTCTTTGTTAAGAAGTAAAAAAATGAAAATATAACTATAAAATAATGGGGTTTATTCAGGTATAAACCTATGTAAACCCATTCAGATATGGCTGTTCTTTTCTTCTTTGTAATTAGCCTACTTATTGAAGATCACTCAAAAAAAATCTTTCGATAGAGCTTACCAAATTTTTTTTCGAGTATTTACAATGATAGCGAACTGCAGGTTCCATAGCTCAATCCATTTGCAGTTATGAATCTTTTCGGTGCACTAGAACAATTTCTATTGCATACGTTTTAGACTTTCACGGTGAATATAATCAGAATTATACTTTTGGGTTTTCCACCGTGTCATAGAATTTGACATTTTCAACGTTTCGGAACCTGTTTATAGTTCCGAAACGTTGAAAATTTCAAGTCCTATTACTTACTTACAAATGGCTTCTAGAGAACCCGAAAGTTCATTTCCGCCCTCACATAAGCCCGCCATCGGTCCCTACCCTGAGCAAGATTAATTCTATATATTATTTTAATGTACCGAAGTATATATGATATTTCCATGCAGATATTCTGCGTCATCATACAATGAAAGAGTAATGGAACGGAGAAAAATTCTCTCCGGCGCCGGGATTTGAACCCGGGTTTTCAGCTCTACGTGCTGATGCTTTATCCACTAAGCCACACCGGATACAACCCCGGCGTCGAATAGAATCGTCTCAGATTAAGCTCCAACTCTTGGGTTCCCTCTAGTGGCCGCCCTCTGCACTACGTCATAGATGTCTATGAACGCAGGACCGAAGTCCACACATGTGCTGAGGTGCACTCATGATGAGTGACTAGTTGGCCGGGATCCGACGGAATAAGCGCCATCTTAAATCACGAAGTGATTTACGCATATCATATATATTATTTTAATGTACCGAAGTACATATGATATTTCCATGCAGATATTCTGCGTCATCATACGATGAAAGAGTAATTGGAACGGAGAAAAATTCTCTCCGGCGCCGGGATTTGAACCCGGGTTTTCAGCTCTACGTGCTGATGCTTTATCCACTAAGCCACACCGTTCCATTACTCTTTCATCGTATGATGACGCAGAATATCTGCATGGAAATATCATACGTACTTCGGTACATTAAAATAGTATATATGATATGCGTAATCATCGTAAGATTAATTCTGTCTCTACAATCATATCCCACCTTCCTCAAATCCATTTTAATATTATCCTCCCATCCACGTTTCGGCCTCCCCAAAGGTCTTTTTCCCTCCGGTCTCCCAACTAACACTCTATATGCATTTCTGGATTCGCTCTTACGTGCTACATACCCTGCCCATCTCAAACGTCAGGATTTAATGTTCCTAATTATGTCAAGTGAAGAATACAATGCGTGCAGTTCTGTGTTGTGTAACTTTCTCCATTCTCCTGTAACTTCGACTATCTTGGCCTCAAATATTTTCATAATCATGCTGGACAGACGAACGATAGTTGTGCCAAGGAGACTTGTAATAGAATGCTAAATTGGTAGAGAGACTTATCATAGCGATGCTGAGAAATCTTGTGATACGTATACTAAAAAAACCTTCAATAACCACAATAATTTTACCTGTATCTACAGGGTGATTCACAAGGATTTATCGTCAGTTACGGAGCTTATTTCCGAAGACATTCTGAGCAAAAAAAATGTCATATAAACAATTGTCCTAATCTCAATATTTTCAGTTACACTAATTTGAAGTTGTTAGTAAAATACCTTTTTTCTTTAGTTTTAAAGGTAAAAAATATTACAAATAAAGAATCAACTATTCAGAAGTGTCATTTGTTTAATTGGCTAGTTTTCTGAAGCTAAACATGTGTCAGCTGCTTTGTACAGATTTTGTTTCTCAATTTTTAACTAAAACTTATAACATTCTTACACACTTATCACAAAAATTGTTACAAATCATACGACTTTAGGAACTTGATTCTTTACAGTTTAATTAATTATCCATCCTAATGTACAGTCTTAAAGAATTTACAAGAGTGGTGTGATTTGTAACAATTGCTGTGATAAATGCGTAAGAAATTATAATTATGTAGCTAAAAATCGAAAAAAAAATTCTGTACCAAGCAACATTTTTAGCTTCAGAATACTAGCTAATTAAAGAAATGATACTCCTGAATAGTTCATTCTTTATCTGTGATATTCTTTTACCCTTAAAACTAAAGAATAATGGTATTTTGCAAACAACTTCGAATTTGTGTATTTTTTTTATTTGGTTATTTTACGACGCTGTATCAACATCTAGGTTATTTAGCGTCTGAATGATATGAAGGTGATAATGCCGGTGAAATGAGTCCGGGTTCCAGCACCGAAAGTTACCCAGCATTTGCTCGTATTGGGTTGAGGGAAAACCCCGGAAAAAACCTCAACCAGGTAACTTGCCCCGACCGGGATTGGTACCCGGGCCACCTGGTTTCGCGGCCAGACGCGCTGACCGTTACTCCACAGGTGTGGACTCGAATTTGTGCAACTCTGAAAGTATTGAGAATAGGACAAATGTTTATATGATTTTTTTTTCTTTGCTCACAATGTCTTCGGAAATAAGCTCCGTAAGGGACCGTAAATCCTCGTGAATCACCCTGTATAATGAGAAGGCCTCTCAATTATCATAGTGAAGAATTTTATTGTATATGGCTGTGTTATTAAAATCTTCAATATGTTGGTACGTATAACAGATATAATGAAACCTGCGATAGTTAATTTTTTTTTTTTTTTTACTATCTGACCTTCCAAGGCTTGCCTATAGACACAGAATAACACACAATTTACAATAATGGCTGTGCATGAATGGACACATAAAAATATATAGGGTCTATAGATAAAAATTTAAGATAAAAATACAGATTTTCAATCACAAATACACAATTAAACAATTATGTGGAGTGTTTACCATATAGGTGGTTTTTTAAGATGGCGATTGAGTATTTCATTATGTTTTGGACAATTTCGTCTTGAATATCTTTGCCTAGTTTATATTTCCCTTTCCACGTCACAAAAAATTTAGGTATTGTTCCTCGGGACCCCAACAGCAGGCCTGTCACTGTGATACCTTGAACGTTGTGTTTGTTACGGAAGTAAGGTATTGTTGACTCGTATATTTCTTTTCTCTCTTTATCAACATCCAAAGGTTGTGCTTTGGACTGTTCAAAGCAAGTTGGAATTTTCAAGTTAAAGAAACGATAAAAAAAATCTGTTCCTGCATTCACTGTTTGAGTCGCTTGAGAAACTTCTTGCACCAGCAACGAAAACTTATCCTAGTACAAACGTTAGTAATGCCGCACTTCGATTATTGTGACGTTTTGTTAAGTGACCTAAGTTCTGATCTGTCAGTCAAGTTACAGCGAGCTCAGAATATGTGCGTCAGATACGTGTGCAACATCCGACGATATGATCACATATCACCGTCCTTCGCAAGTCTTTCGTGGCTCCGACTTAAAGAACGCAGAACTTTACACTCTTTATCTTTACTCTATCGAATTCTGCATACCTCAACACCAAATTACCTTTCGTCTCGTTTCTCTTATTTATACTCTAACCACGACGCATATACCAGATCACTTATCTGTGGCACGCTAAGTATACCTCTTCATAGAACATCTTGTTATTCATCATCTTTTACAGTATCCACCTCGCGTCAATGGATTTCCTTGCCACAAAGTATTAGGGGCTGCAAGACAATAAACACATTTAAAACAGCTTAAAAGATAACCTTATTAGCATTTCACTCCAATTTTACTGATTTAAACTATCACTGACTACATTGTTACTTCATTATTTAGACATCATCCTGATAGTGCTGTATTTTCAAAATTGTCTCATAATAATCTCTTTGTATTATCTAATATTATTTGAAATATATTAACATTCTATGTATTTTAGCTTAATTCTGCTACACAGCTTATTTCAGTGTCTAATTAATAGTTCATAGTATTTTGTTGTTTAATTCGTATATAACTCTTGTATACATGTAACTCTCACTTAAACAAATTGTTGAATTTGTTGTAAGTTCATGCATATGTATATACACTTTTTGCTGGTTGAGTGGAAGAGAAGGCCTTACGGCCTTAACTCTGCCAGCTAAAATAAATCATTATTATTATTATTATTATTATTATTGTTATTATTATTATTATTATTATTATTATTATTATTGTAGGGTCGATGATCTCTGCTACAGATTTTTTCCTATTGATAGCGACGATGTCAGTCCTCCGTACGCTATCTTGATCAGCCAAACAAGGAACTTCTTCGTAAACTTCCAAACCTTTGTTTCGGAGAGCAGCAGCAAGAAGGGAACGAATGATGTTATGTCGTTTTATTCTTAAGATTTCTCCCTGAGGACACCTCCCAAGCACATGAGGTAGAGATTCAAACTCACTGCAGTGGGATGTGCCTGTGGAACGTCCTGGAAGTGTTCGAACTGGTGCTACCATGGCTGTCATTTTTATCATATCTCTCCACTCTGAACTCGAAAGACCTTGCTTTTTAATAATCCAAGCATTGGCAGATGGTACTTCTGAAAATAATTCAACATCTTTTCCTTTATGAGGGTATGAACACCACTCTTTATATTGGTTCTCCTTCAGATGTCGTCTTATTTGACGAACATTCAAATTCTTCATGGACTGGTCTAATTTTAGTTCATTAAGACAGCGGTTTTCGATGTTATTAAAATCTCTAATTACATTGACATGAGTATCGCACGAATATTCTAATGATTTCTTGATGTTTAGTTGTTGTATATAGGCCTCCCAGGACACTCGTAAAACTGATAAATCTTTATAGCCTACTTGTGGTTAGTGTAAAGCATGCTGTTAAGTGTGTAATTATCGTAATAATGAAATGTGTAAGTGTTGTTGAACAGCTATGAATATAGTGACATTTTTGGTAAATATTATAGCCTAACAGTGAAACACGTATGTTATTGAATAGTAATATACGTTACAAGAGCGGTATGTTGACGTTTTCATGGTCGAGGAAAAGATTGAAAAAGCGAAACGTAGTCGAGCTTTTTTAATTTCCGAGAACATGAAAACAAACATACCGCTCGTGTATCGTACATTATTTTGTGCGAAGATCGTTTATTACATACCTGAAAGTCGAATTTCTAATTAGTTGTAATGAAATCTCCATGTTGGTTTCTGTTTAATAACGGCAACTTCGGAAAACCAAAATATCTTTCTTGCTATAAAATGTTTTCTGTGTTTACTATACTCCAGCAGGCCGTGATATACGTCTGTCTTTTTTTCCCCCAGTCTATAAATGCGAACTTAAAACAAACGGTAAGGTTATGTAATGATTTATTTTTCATTTTAATATTTTAACAATATTATTTATATAACATATTGCAGTAATAACATCCGTATCTGGAATCTTGTTGATTTTTTCACGGCTTCCTTAATGTTACTTGCATCAGGAATGCAATAGCTTTTGTGGAGTAGTGGAGTTTACTTAAATTTTGCAAAAAATATTTAAAAACAACAATTAACAATGCAATTTAGGTGAAATTGCAGTGGTAAGTTTCCAATTTATAATTATTACTATGTTAAACGTCTCTAAAAATAATATGTTAAAAGCCTAAAGCAGTAAAATGAATGTCGCGCTTAAGCGGTAAGAAGAGGGAAATTGTTACGTGTGTTACGTTGGGAATACTGAATGTGGTATTTCACACTTACCGCGTATTGGTTCTGTGCGGAAAACAAGCAAATACGCACGATCTCGCACAATAGTAATATACGTTACAAGAGCGGTATGTTGACGTTTTCATGGTCGAGGAAAAGATTGAAAAAGCGAAACGTAGTTGAGCTTTTTTAATTTCCGAGAACATGAAAACAAACATACCGCTCGTGTATCGTACATTATTTTGTGCGAAGATCGTTTATTACATACCTGAAAGACGAATTTCTAATTAGTTGCAATGAAATCTCCATGTTGGTTTCTGTTTAATGACGCCAACTTCAGAACACCAAAATATCTTTCTTCCACATTGTTGCTGTAAAATGTTTTCTGTGTTTACTATACTCCAGCAGGCCGTGATATACGTCTGTCTTTTTTTCCCGCCAGTCTACAAATGTGAACTTAAAACAAACGGTAAGGTTATGTAATGATTTATTTTTCATTTTAATATTTTAACAATATTATTTATATAACATATTGCAGTAATAACATCCGCATCTGAAATCTTGTTGATTTTTTCACGGCTTCCTTAATGTTACTTGCATCAGGAATGCAATAAGTTTCGTGGAGTAGTAGACTTTACTTAATTTTTGCAAATATTTAAAAACAATAATTAACAATGCAATTTAGGTGAAATTGCAGTGGTAAGTTTCCAATTTATAATTATTACTATGTTAAACGTCTCTAAAAATAATATGTTAAAAGCCTAAAGCAGTAAAATGAATGTCGCGCTTAAGCGGTAAGAAGCGGGAAATTGTTATGTGTGTTACGTTGGGAATACTGAATGTGGTATTTCACACTTACCGCGTATTGGTTCTGTGCGGAAAACAAGCAAATACGCACGATCTCGCACAATAGTAATATACGTTACAAGAGCGGTATGTTGACGTTTTCATGGTCGAGGAAAAGATTGAAAAAGCGAAACGTAGTTGAGCTTTTTTAATTTCCGAGAACATGAAAACAAACATACCGCTCGTGTATCGTACATTATTTTGTGCGAAGATCGTTTATTACATACCCGAAAGACGAATTTCTAATTAGTTGCAATGAAATCTCCATGTTGGTTTCTGTTTAATGACGGCAACTTCGGAAAACCAAAATATCTCTCTTGCTATAAAATGTTTTCTGTGTTTACTATACTCCAGCAGGCCGTGATGTACGTCTGTCTTTCCCCCCCCCCCCCAGTCTATAAATGCGAACTTAAAACAAACGGTAAGGTTATGTAGGCCTAATGATTTATTTTTCATTTTAATATTTTAACAATATTATTTATATAACATATTGCAGTAATAACATCCGTATCTGGAATCTTGTTGATTTTTTCACGGCTTCCTTATTGTTACTTGCATCAGGAATGGAATAGCTTTTGTGGAGTAGTGGAGTTTACTTAATTTTTGCAAAAAATATTTAAAAACAATAATTAACAATGCAATTTAGGTGAAATTGCAGTGGTAAGTTTCCAATTTATAATTATTACTATGTTAAACGTCTCTAAAAGTAATATGTTAAAAGCCTAAAGCAGTAAAATGAATGTCGCGCTTAAGCGGTAAGAAGCGGGAAATTGTTATGTGTGTTACGTTGGGAATACTGAATGTGGTATTTCACACTTACCGCGTATTGGTTCTGTGCGGAAAACAAGCAAATACGCACGATCTCGCACAATAGTAATATACGTTACAAGAGCGGTATGTTGATGTTTTCATGGTCGAGGAAAAGATTGAAAAAGCGAAACGTAGTTGAGCTTTTTTAATTTCCGAGAACATGAAAACAAACATACCGCTCGTGTATCGTACATTATTTTGTGCGAAGATCGTTTATTACATACCTGAAAGACGAATTTCTAATTAGTTGCAATGAAATCTCCATGTTGGTTTCTGTTTAATGACGCCAACTTCAGAACACCAAAATATCTTTCTTCCACTTTGTTGCTGTAAAATGTTTTCTGTGTTTACTATACTCCAGCAGGCCGTGATATACGTCTGTCTTTTTTTCCCGCCAGTCTACAAATGTGAACTTAAAACAAACGGTAAGGTTATGTAATGATTTATTTTTCATTTTAATATTTTAACAATATTATTTATATAACATATTGCAGTAATAACATCCGCATCTGGAATCTTGTTGATTTTTTCACGGCTTCCTTAATGTTACTTGTATCAGGAATGCAATAAGTTTCGTGGAGTAGTAGACTTTACTTAATTTTTGCAAATATTTGAAAACAATAATTAACATTGCAATTTAGGTGAAATTGCAGTGGTAAGTTTCCAATTTATAATTATTACTATGTTAAACGTCTCTAAAAATAATATGTTAAAAGCCTAAAGCAGTAAAATGAATGTCGCGCTTAAGCGGTAAGAAGCGGGAAATTGTTATGTGTGTTACGTTGGGAATACTGAATGTGGTATTTCACACTTATCGCGTATTGGTTCTGTGCGGAAAACAAGCAAATACGCACGACCTCGCACAAACGTATAATACCCAACACTGAAGCCTGTTACTTTTTATTATTGAAATGTATAATATTAATGGAAATTTACAAATATATGTAGGTCTAGCACATTTATAATTCTGACAGCTCCGATATCTATAGCATCACGAGTAATTACAATTTCGGAAATACATTGATAATTGCGACGAGAAGATACAGCGACCATTATGTCACAGGCAATGAAGCGGACCGATGTGCATATTATATCAGTTTCCTCTGTGTACCAGCAGCGCGATAGAGGAAAAAATGGAAATGTACTGCCTTTCTTGAAAGCGAAATGAGACGGTGTGTCAATTACTGATGCAGCATACTCTGTATTTGAATTCGAAATAATATCCCTCGCTCGTTGGAGCGGTCTTATGATCCAGTACGCGAGTACATCACCACTCCATTTTTTATTGAGTTCTATGTTTAGAAATTCAAGTCACAAACACACACTCTACATTTTTTTACACATACTTGGGTCTACTTTCGACTCACAAGCAAACATTCTCATGGGGGCAGATAAAAAGTTATTTTTTTTTCTTTCACTATGTCAGTGATGTCAAAGCAAGCGCATTTTTCTGACCTTGACGTCGTGCGCGGGCAGCAAGCGCTAAGTATGGAAAGAGGAAGGGTTGTGTATATGAATAAGCAACCTGTTGGATTAAGAAAACAGTGGCGCACAAACTTCAAACGGAACGTGAAATTTTATGTCGTTATTTTTATATGGCTTCTTTCTGTTTAATATTATCTGTATTGTCTGTAAAACAAAAGTACTAACACTGATTTCTTAATATTGCACTTGTGTTTTAAATCTCAATAACATAATAGAGAGTTATGAAGGAATATTCACTTAAATTCCATAGTAGTATAATATTATACTGTATTAAGTGGGTGAAACACATCATTCATAAAGAAAGTGATATTCCAAAGAAAAATATTGAGTATGACATGATTAGTTGGAATTTATATTGATGGTATCTTTAGCCTTACAAAAGTAATCAATAAACTAATCGAAACAATATTACAGTACAAAGCAAAGTTACCTAGGTACTGTATCTGTTTTAAGTGTAACTAATATTACATAACAAAACTCTTATCGCATTATGCTTTTAAGGTGATAGCATATTTGTGAGCAACTTCCTATCATCAGAATATTAAATTATTTTCTCGAAATGTGCTGAAGCTATGGAGGTGACATTTTTACAACATATGGGCACGTATCTTTTGCTTATGATGTAACAGTAGTTGCTTTGTTAATTCATTTCCTTACAAACAATTTCCTTGAGAATATTGTCAAAATTTTCAATACACTACGAAAACATTCCTTAATGCTACTAAATAAATAGGCCTATATCTGAAAATTTCACTTTTCTATACGAAAAGTTGAGAAAATATTTCTTTTGAATAAAAAAATCAAACTTGTGAAAAATGAGCATTAAAATTAAAACTTACATTCTTATAATGCACTTATACTTCTCAGGCAAAACTAAAAATTACCATGGATACAGTTTTAATAAGTTCTCGTCCTTTTTCTATTGAATCAGTGCTGGCCATCCCTGAATATAGCTCGACCAAGTGGCATATACTACCTCTAATGTTGTATAGGAGCCAATTCAGGACACAGATACAATGCTTTTTTCTACCTAACAACGCAATCATTTTTAAATCTAAGTAAACAGAACTTGTAATTATTTTTAAATGTAAGTAAACCGTACTTGGAATGTTACAAGTTTTAACAAACTTCACAGTTGATTTGATACAATCCTTCTATAGTAAGTTCCCATTGCAAATTATTGTTACACTCCAACATTCCAAACAACAATGGTGATGATTATAGGGAAAGATATAAGAAATATATAAGAAAACAGAATGTCAGCACTAGGTTGTGCATAGAAATCATAGACGTAAACAAATGTCACATCGGTATTAAATTCTTGTTTCTCTTTCCATTTCAGAATATAGAAATAAAAGTTTTGATACTCGTTTTGATGTCAGACGGTTCCCTTTCAGGGTGGGAGTTGCTCCTGCCTTGGAGAACATTAATAACAATATTAAAACAGTAGTAGATAAACCTCCCGTCTGTCTCACGTTCGCACACGCTGCATTTTGAATTTGGTGCTGCATATTAAACAGTTTGAATTCGAATTTCAATCCAGCCAATTAGAACAAGGTATTGAGTGAGGTTTCACAATCATGTAATTGTCCAACTTCAGTAGCGCCATCTCTCGGGAATTATCGGAGTTGTCTAGTGTGGATTTTGTTGTTGTTGATAATGATAATTCCACAAAAAAAAAAACGATAAATTTATGAGAAAACCGATATATTATACGATATATTGAATCAAAATTTCGATATCGATTATCGTAAAAACCGATATATCGTTCCCATCTCTACATCTATAGCTTACGTGTGGTTATTAGTAACGTTTTCTGTCCCAAATGTTGTTTATTAGTAAGACCGATAATGTATCAAACTATCATATCCACTACAAAAAGAGAGATCTGCTGTAAGATGTTCATGTCGGTAATGCCTTTGATTTACTTTCCATGCTATAGGCGCCTACGCGAGATAGTCAATAAGAGGATTATGAATGCAGCGATTGATGTTGGAACGTTATACGAATTATAGAAGAAAACGAAATTGATATTCACTCAGATGGAACTTCTGTGTCCCCAGTAATCGTTTCAAAGCTCTTTGTTAATGTAAAAACTTGGTAGCAATTTTCCTTCCACTCCCGTGAGTCCTGCTTGAAGGTAAGTTTGAGATGAACTCTCTCTCTCTCTCCTCTTTCAACCTCCCGTAACTGTGAGACAAGCTTTTACTGAAGCTGAAATGAGTTCTGAGACCTTCCAGCTCAGTCTCTAGTGTTGTACGACGTGAAGTGGTAAATCAGTAGCGTAAATCTCTCTGGAATCAGCACAGAATTAGTTGATCGCATCTATACCAACAATGAATTTTCATTTCTAAGGAATACAATAGTACATTATGCAACGAGCCTATAATGACAGTAATTAAGACGCGAGAACGTTTATGAAACTCTCTTGCGCTCGTTTCATAATTTTCATATGAGCGTCTTAATTACCATTATAGGCAAGTTTCATACGACTTTTTATGCTCGACCACATTTCTAATTTGAAATTATTCATAAGATTTCATGTTATTCTTATGTGACTGGGGAGCGAACTGACCTTGTGTAATCTCGTAAATTGTGAGATGTGCGCAGACGCGAAAGTATTGATTTTTTCCGGGCAACGAAAGTCGACGACCTTGATATACTCTAGAAAGTAAGATAAACGTTAAACTTGACATAACCTTGAAATTGAATTCGACATTGAAAAACGAGATGACAAATTGAATTTATTTGAATATTATTTACAATTAACGCTAATTATTATAGTAACAGAACATAACCTTCTGCGAGATTATTGGATTTCCAGCCTGCGTGACGTTTCGCTAGTTGTCTTTCGATTGCATAACCGAGAATAATCGAAAACCTGAACTTTAATGAATAGGTGTACTTTAATGACATGCATTAAAGGACTGCTACCAGGTGTATAATTACTGCATTTCGGCATGGTCGAGCATAAAATATGTTATAGTTCTTTAATGAGCACTATAACGAAGTTCTGAGAAAATACGGCAGTACAGTCAATAATTTTGAAGTTCTGAGACCATACAACGTTACTGTGCATTCTATTCCAGAACAAGATAAGAATCCTTAACTCGAAAAATCTTTGAGACCGCTAGGGACTTTCGTTTCTTTGATATTTTCTACACTGTTTAATAAACGGCGTTTGGCTCTTAGCTATATATCACTTAATCTTTGTGGAAATTTGATGTGGAGTGACTGAATGCAGTTTAATGTTCTGTGCATTTTTGTCGACGTTTTTGTTGAAATGTATGTATGTATTTATTAACACTACAATTGAGTATACACCCGGTGGCAGTGATATATAATATACAATAATACCATTACAATTATACAATAATTACACCAAAAAAAGAAAAAATAAAATAAAATAAACCTAAATTTATTTCTAATTATAAATAAATAGATACAATAAAACTAGGAATATAAATAAAAACTATGTTAAGGGTCTTTGAGAATAAGGTGCTTAGGAAAATATTTGGGGCTAAGCGGGATGAAGTTACAGAAGAATGGAGAAAGTTACACAATGCAGAACTGCACGCATTGTATTCTTCACCCGACATAATTAGGAACATTAAATCCAGACATTTGAGATGGGTAGGGCATGTAGCACGTATGAGCGAATCCAGAAATACATATAGAGTGTTAGTTGGGAGACCGGAGGGAAAAAGACCTTTAGGAAGGCCGAGACGTAGATGGGAGGATAATATTAAAATGGATTTGAGGGAGGTGGGGTATGATGATAGAGACTGGATTAATCTTGCACAGGATAGGGACCGCTGGCGGGCTTATGTGAGGGCGGCAATGAACCTTCGGGTTCCTTAAAAGCCATTTGTAAGTAAGTAAGTAAGTAGGCTAACTATTCTATAATAACGCCTACAATAAGCAAAAGTAAACCTAACTTATAAGTACTTCTATTTCACCCAACTATTACCAATTTAAGTAATTACATATCATCTTAATTAATTCCAGTCAACTTAATTACATATCATCTTAATTAATTACATATCAACTTAATTAATTACATAACACAACTTAGATAATTACACTGCATCTACAATTACATTTTCAATCTGTGCTTTTGGGATCTCTAGTCTATCGGTCTCAGAGACCGAAAATTTGCACAACGTAATATTTTATATTGTTAAAGTTTTTACATTTTTCTAAATAACACATTTGTAGTAAATTATATTTTTATTAGATATGGCAAGCTTACGTGCACAATGTGGAGAACAATAATTAGTTCCACCAGTGATCTAAACATAATTTGAGAATCAACCAATGGATGAAAGAAGAAAATTACAAATATGATAATCCATATGTAGATGATTCTGACAATGATCCAGATTTTGTAATAAATCACGAAGATATACCGAATGAATAAAAGAAAACCTGTATATAAATGTGTCATATGCTCGAACGCAATTTGTTTGGAGTGTTCTTATAAAATTTTCAAGTAATCTTGCTGAAAGACTAAAATATGATACTTCGTAACATTCTTTATGACAAGTGTGTCTCTCTGATATACATATAATAAATTTTGGCAAATAACAGTCATATGTTAAATTAATATAGAGAAAAGAGATATTAGTACAATATGTTTTCCAAATTCTATGTTTATCTATAGTAATGTCACAAGAGGTCTGAGATCTTACGATAAATCCACGAGCGAAGCGAGTGGATTTATTTGTGAAATCTCAGACCTCGAGTGACATTTATTAGGACTATTTCGTGAATAAATTAAAAATAAAAATAATATATCCCTAAAATTCGCTCATAAAATGTTAATAATTATATATTTATGCATACTTAACCTATTCAGACATTGTGAAGTTGAAATAGATGAATATCGATTATTACAATAAAGAAATTAGATGTTATTCAGGAGTACCAATTGAGAAAAGAGAAATACATGTTTAACAATGTTAATTACATGTACTGCGCTTTTCTCTTGTTATTATAACAGAAATACATTTTCATTATCTCCTAAAACCATAATTTAATTTAATTTAAACATTTTATAATATAATTATAAAATAATTAAATGAACAATTGTTATGAAGGAGTGTCATTTTCTTTATATAAAATGGGCATGGAATTAGAAGATGGAGATGTAGATGTGGAAGTAGGATTTCGCACTTTATTTAGTACAATGGAATCTGAAGAACATTTGTGGGATTCACAAGTGGGTTATGATTCATTTTGCATTGACCAGGATTGAATTCCTGTCTACCCTCCCGATGTTTAAAGTTACATGTTTTTTGAGCCCACTTTCCTGATCACCAATTTTGCAATCAAAGTAGTGAAAGTAATCTGTTTTAGTAATCTTATAGATTTTTTCCTTTGGAATTTTGATATGAACTTTCCCAAACATAACAAAAATAAATTGTCTGGAAGACTAGGACATTGACATGTTACTTTTATCTATTTTGAGCACAGAAATAAAATCACTGCTGGCACCGACTAACAGTAAGACAAATATATAGTACAGGGTGTCCACATGAAACCTTTACAACTTCAGATGTAAATAACAAATTATTGAGACATGATATCTGGATGCAATTTTCTGCATGATAATCAGAAACTGTCAAAGTTTTTATTATAATTTTGTTGGATTGTTGAAATGGATTTTTTGGTTGCAGGTATGAATTTTGGTGAAATCTGGCACTGAAGGAGGTGTGGAAAGATGTGGACACCCTAGGAGATGGCACAATGTGTATCCTGGTTTATCGAGACACTTCTGCCCTTCTGCAATGACACTTTGGAGATCGTTAATTTCCCGTGGAACTCCATTCCCGTACCCTTCCTGCTTCCCGGATCTCACGGATCCAGATGCCTACCTATGGGACATGTTGAAAGAGTCAGTTCTCAAGATAGAAGACCCACCTACAAATATTTCCGTATTACGCGAGAAGAGAAACTTTTTGTGTCCTTACAGCAACCTTTGTTCATCAATAATATATTCAATAATCTTCAGAAACGCTATGAATAATGTGTAGCAGGTGATGGTACACATTTGGACCAGGGTTTCAGCCATAGTCGCATTTTGCTACAAAACGCAAACACTGTTGGAAATTTGAATACTGTCTGAGAGGACACACGACAGCAACAGAGAGGCAGATCAATAAAATAACACCACACCATGAAAGTCTCCATAACGATTCAGACGCTTCTGCCACCGGAAAAAAAAGTATGTATGTATGTAGGTATGTATGTATGTATGTATGTATGTATGTATGTATGTATGTATGTATGTATGTATGTATGTATGTATGTATGCACAGTGTTCTGCCCAAGAGCAGGTCTTTAACTGCAAACCCAGCATTTCCCTTTGTTGCTTTCCTCTTAATCCCCCCATATAATACCTTAATGCTGTCTATCAACTGATATCTTTTACCCCGAACTCTTGTCCCGTTCACCATTCCTTAAGCAACTGTTCAATTTCACAATAATTGGTCTTTTTTTTCCGTTACCGACTCTATACGCGTTATTAATCGCACTTATGTCCAAGTTTAGACTGAAATACTTAGTTAATAATTCTAACACTACGAAACCAGTATCAATTCCTTTTTCGTGATTGCGCTCTGCTACACCATAAATTACAATGTTATTAATTCTAAAAAAAAAAAAAAAAATGAAAATAGAGAACTAAGGTAGTTATTAAGGTATTCCGATAGTTATATTAATTAGTAAAAGTTCAGAAGAAAATTTGACTTTATAAATTGGTTAACTAATATATTTTAATTTCAATAAGAATGCAATTATAATAAATTTATTAGATCATAATAGAAATTATAATAGAAATGAATCGATAATGGGTACATGCGACATAATGATGAAACTAAATTGAGGTTGATTATGTAAGCAATTTGTCAAGCTTGTTTTTAAGCAGGCATGCGGTAGTCTTCGTAGAAGTTACGCAAACGTTTCTGCTGACATGAAAATATTGTAAGAAAGAAAGATTAACCTACATATGGAATGTACCGATTCAGCTATTTCAGGTTCATGACTTACAGTATGTCGACATCTGATCATCTAATTGGAATAATAAATTATTATGTAAAATAAGACCTAAATATTACAATTAGATTTTTGAAAAGGAGCAAATAATTAAGGTTTAAAGTCTTAAGGGTTATCACGATTGGTTTAAACATGCACTAAAACCAGACGTAAGTGCAAGTTTGAACCAATAAATTATTGAGATTTGCGATAGATTAATTAGTTTAGGAAATTATATATTTATTATGTAGAACTACATTTGTATATAGATCTTTTGTTAAATTATTAAGTTTTGTACTTTTGTGAACAATATCAATAAAGCTATCTATCTATCATTCCTTAAGCATCGCAAATTAACAAATTAGGCCTACACCAAAATAATTAAAACAAAAAAAAAGTAAAAAATAAAATAAAATAAATAAAAAGCCAATCACCGCACTCACACACCTACTGGCACTTATGCCAGAAATAGTGCCATATACGGTATGTAAATATATATTTATTATTATTTATGTACAATGGCTGGAGAGGGCAACCTGCGCGTATAAGACCCTAAAACGGCCTCTGGCTCAAAGCCAGTAAAGTCAATGAACATCAACACTTCAAAAATGCAACAAACTTTCAATGTAAATGCACAAATATGCGACAACCACATTGGAGTTTAGAAACGAAGATGGTAGTGGAGAACAAGAAATCTGAGATGTGTTTGAACTAATCAATTCTGGAGAACCTGAATTTAAATGAAATGCTAATTGAATGAACAATGTTCGAGAAGGTATTGAGCAATAGATGTAAGTGAACAATTCATGTAAGTGAACAATTTTTTCTAATTGATTTATATAATTCCATCACATACTGTAAATTGTGAGCTAGGATTTAGTTGCATGAATCTTGTTAAAGCTGGAATTAGAAACCGCCTTTCAGTAAAAGAGTTAGCACTCTGCTAACAATAAATCTTTAAGGACCTACTAGTAAAGAATTTCAATATTTAGAACACCCACAAAATAACGTATTTTAATGTGATGTAAATTCAGCAGTAATTGATTCTAAACATACCTATACTGTTTTCGCTGTAAGAAAAATCCTACTGTAAACACAAGCACGTGGCTGTCATACCCGTGATTGGCTGCCAGTCGAAACACTCACACGACGCAGGAAAATATAGTCCGTATTTGGAAACTATCATCTTGTATTATTTGAAAATAAAAAAAATTGAATTCTAGTTGTTAAATACAATGAAACATATAACTTCACTCATATGTAAAACGATATGTAAAAGAAAAGCTACTTTTATATTTTGTTATGTACTATGAACGCGGATGAATACCAATACCGAGGTAGTCTGTTTTTGTAACAAACTGGCATCACTTGAGCTCGTAGCTGTTCACTTAAGCACGTGGGCTTCTGCATCCT
The DNA here is from genome assembly GCF_040183065.1 of Periplaneta americana. Taxonomy (NCBI): domain Eukaryota; kingdom Metazoa; phylum Arthropoda; class Insecta; order Blattodea; family Blattidae; genus Periplaneta; species Periplaneta americana. The sequence continues at coordinate 170,333,470 of NC_091127.1, forward strand.
CGGTGTGTGTGGTTATTAAACATAAGAGTAGAAACCCTCTCAAAAGCGGAGAAAAACAAATAGTCTTAAATATATATAATAAGTTATGTGAGTTTTAATTACAGTAATTATAAAGTAAATGTTTCCTAAGCAAACGAATGCATAGTAGTGAGGTTAGACCTACTTGACGAGTAACGGGAAATGTTTAGCATGGCACAGAATGTACAACAGTAGGCGGGGACATGTACTGAGATTCTATGGCGCCAAACAGTGGCCAATGAAGCCTCACTTCAGTCACGTGCTATTGTTTATATTAGGATTTTTCTTACAGCGAAAGGATTATACGTATAATGATTTACTTACATAAATATCTAGAGTGTGATAAGATGGATTGAAAGTAATACAACTCCAGGAAACGAATTACATAACTTTTTATTTCTGCATACTTTATTAATTTTATCTTTTTGTATAATTATTTAGCCTATAATATTGCACAAGCTTTTTGCAATTTGCATAAATATAACTTTTCATTTATGCATTTTCGAGACAATTATTTATTTTCTAGCTTAAACCCTGATTTGGACACATGCTGTACCAACGAAATTAAATAATATTTCAGTGTCGTTTGTTTTGTCGCAAATTGTATTACTATTACTATTATTATTATTATTATTATTATTATTATTATTATTATTATTACTATTTTATTTTTTCTCACTGTTATTTAAACTCGCTTTAACATCTCTGGTCATATCGCGAGTTAATCTTTGGTTGAAATCCGAAGGCCTGTGTACCATTGTTGAGACTGGTTCTATTGTTGTGAACTAGATGGTGACTGTATATATTGTAAATTTATTTCAACTCAACAATAGGGTTTTATTCTTCCAACAATAATTCCTTTCTACAATTCACCTTAAACGCTCTCGTCAACAATAGGATTTTCACTCAACACAGTATTCGTTATAGCACTCCACTGACGGCAATGACAATTTACTTGGACTATTACGAACAACAATGAACTGTTAATCTTAACTAATATTTACAAAACACCATTTACAAATCAGAACTATCAGTTCTCAGTTCACAGTTCCTCTAGCTCAGTCACTCGAGTTCACAGTATCTCGAACCACAAACCTTCAGAGACAGTTCACTGTACTCGAACTCAGGTCCCTCCAACTGCGGTCCACTGCACTCGAACTCAGGTCCCTCCAACTGCGGTCCACTGCACTCGAACTCAGGCCTTCGGATGCTGTCACAGTTGCGGACGCACACTCGAGCCGAACTCTGGTACACAAGACTGGCTTGCTTGCTCTGGCTTACTCACTGACTGGCTGACTAATCAACTGAAACTGCCCGAGTTCGCTGGCGTTTCTTCTTTTATAGCTAAACTATCGTTGCGAGAAAGTACGAGTTCTGGATAGATCGCGATATTTCGACGCGTGGCTCCATTCTCGAATCATCTCGCACGCTGCTGCTCCCCTCCTTCAACGAGCGTAGCCATGCCCCAGGAGGCAGATGCGCGCGCACCCCGCCCAACACAAGGCCGACTTAGCCTCTCCTCCGTCGGTCGTGAGATCGAATCTCACGTGGGCGTCACAATATATATAATTACTGATTTGTTATGAATATGATTTCGGTGATGAATGAAGCCGGTGATATTCAGGGATGTTGTGGCCCGAATTTCCTGGCATTTGCCTTACGGTTGAGGAAAAATTTTGAAAACCTCAACCAGGAAATTCAACCCAATTGAACCCGGGTCCTCTGTGTAAGACACCAGCATGCTGATCCCTACATCACAGAGGTGGTCTATTATTATTATTATTATTATTATTATTATTATTATTATTATTATTATTATTATTATTATTATTATTTCGATGGAGATGAAGTGATGCTGAGCAGGTATAGGTAAAATCCTGAAAATTTACAATCAATGATTGTTTTTACCGTATGATCCCAACATTTAATTCCTTTTGCTTGTTAATTTATTCACATACGTGGAAGAATTACTGAACCATATTTAATCTAAATGTTAGCAGTTGATATGCTGCGGGTACCTTCCCCTCTATTTCAACGTCAATGTTTATTTTGTTCACTTAATGATATTCATACGCAGCAGTTTCATGTCTATGTTTCAACTATACAAATATGAACGATCTTCTGCGCTTTGTTCTCCCAAAAGCCGATTATTATTTTTACATTTTCCTGCCATTCATCGCTCTCAAACTACTCCGCCTTGTTATTCCAATATTAAATAGTGCACTATCTTTTTTTTTCTAGCTTAATACGATTTTGGAAATAGCAACAGACGGAATGCTCTTTCACAAACACGGAATGTGCGACTTGGTGCACTCTTTCTCCTCAGAAAGCAAAATATGCGGTGCTCAGTCCCTATGCTCTAATCGCCGTGTGGCGTAATGATTATGGATATTCAACCCGGCACCAGCCATGGATATTTTACGTTATCGCATTATTTCACGATTAATCTGTGTCCTGTTTATTTTATTCAACATTTCGCAGACCAGCAGTTGCATACTGACTCTAATAATTATATATTTATTTGTAACTAGCCGTACCCGTGCGCTCCGCTGCACCCGTTAGAAATATATATAAAGTAATTACATAATTAAAATAGGACATTTGATCCAGGGAACATTCGTGTTCGATATAAGGATAAATCGTTTATTATGTTACTTAATTTAAATTGTATTTGCATAATTAAAATGCGATCATTTTGATCCAGAGACCACTCATTTGGTCATAAAAATTATTTTAGGAAATACAGGAAACGAATGTACAGAATAGCCTATCAAGTTTTCTATGCATAAGAAGCTATTTTAATCTTACCTGTCCTCGATTCACTCAGAAGTTACTGTAATAACATTATAGTATTATGTCCATCTAGAGAAACTACACTTTCCAATGGTGAAATAATAATTAATTATACAACTCGGTTAATTTAGCTTCCGATATTACTTCATACAAACACAGACACATTCTCTGTAGGCTATGTTTCATAGCTTTCGATTGTTGCTGTCCAAGGCCCCTTATAGACGAAGTCATTTTTTAATTCATTACACTGCCTTAGGTGGCAGTTATTTTAATTTTAAAACTCATTTATCTCATTAAATATCAATCCTATCAAACTTCTTCAAGGAATAAAACGTATCGCAAATTATTTTTAAAGAAACTTTTGTTATGTAATATTTTTCACAAAAAGCAATAATAAGCGAGATATTTCGATTTATTTAATTCAGCCCCCCTTATAACCCCCCTTTTAAATAATGTATTTTGAATGCCATATAGCCTAAAATCTAAGTTACAATGAACTTAATTTATATTCCAATTTTCATCGAAATCCGTTCAGCCATTATTGCGTGAAAAGGTAACAAACATACAGGCAGACAGACAGACATACAAACAAAAATTTCAGAAAAGCGATTTTCGGTTTCAGGGTGGTTAATTATATGTGTTAGGACCAATTATTTTTGGAAAATCGAAAATTACCAGAAAAATTTCGGCTACAGATTTATTATTAATATAGATTTGTAATGGTTGTCATAGAGACCTTACTTCGAGAGCAATTGTAAACAAGGACAAAAGTATACATCAATAACGAACTGCAAATTGTCGCAAGACAATTAGCTAATTGTTCTGATGAAAGCCGGTAACTAAAACAAAACAGCAACGTCTGTAACAGGACAAAGAAACAGGGGCGGCGTTAGTTCAGAGTTTATGCAAGGTTCTTGGACACGCTATACTAGAGTTACGCCTATAGGTAAAATAAAGAGGCAAGTTTTTGACAGAAAGAACTTCGTCCTCTCCATTTCAAACACAGCTCTCTTACCATTCCAGAAGTGCTTAATTAAAGGTACCTATTAAAAATATTTTCTTATGAAATTCTTAAAGATTTCAAATGACCCATCAACTATGAAACTCCTAATGTACTCAGGCCCTGTTGCACCAACCCTCGTTAAATATTTAACATGTCTTTAAGGCAGTTTAACAGTAAACTTAACGGGAGAGATGTTTCATCAACTGTTGTTACTGCTAATATCATGTTAAACCCACTGTTAAATTAACATAGCATTCTCCCTCAGTTAAATCCTTAACCTCCTGTTACAGCGTGAATCATGGCTGCCAGGGAACATATGTTACACGCCACATTATTATATCGAGATATATTTGCAGTGAAAACAATTAGCTGCAATTACTACTTCAGCATTTTTAGTTATTCAGAATAGATATGTTCATAAATACTAAAATGATTCATATTAATATTAGCACTGCATCCACACTAAAGAGAAGATATGTGTTCATTAAAGTTAGCATTTCTGTGATTATTATTTCGTATTAATACTCAGATATAATTGCAGATTTTCAAAACGATATTTCTTTATTTCACTGATTTAACAGTTCACATGTAATTATGTATAATGACGTGTGAAGATATGTTAGATATATAAGATATGAAAATAATGTTAACGCTTATTCAGCATCACAATTATTTTCATTTTCTATTGGTTCTATTTGATCCTGGATAATTGAAAGAATCTCAACTTTGAGAGTGAAAGTACCACCGTCAGTTTTCAAATGTTCCACTGTATCTTGTGCATGACCCGTCTTAGCATTTCTTTTAATATTTTCATAACATTGATTTGTTTCATAGTTTGCGTTTTCACATCCAAATGGCGATTGAAAATATTGGGTTAAAGAGGACCCATGCTTGTTCCTTTTTCCTAGTGAAAGTTCCATCACTACGTTTGAGTTCAATTACATTCATATAATTGCTAGATCTACTAAAATAATTATATTGCTCCTTACACTTTCTTTTTCTCGATTTCCGTTGTAATTATATTAGTCTCCAATACTTCCGTAATGTAAAAAATATAATTCTCAGCTAAAACAAATGACTACACCAACTAACGACACATTCAGTAAACTTTCATACAATCACTGCTTCTTTGATTCCTGTTACATTACTATTAACATCATGTTACCTAACCAAAGTACCTCAAATGATTGGTGAAACACTATTACACTAAGGCCCGATTGTATAAACCATTTAATCTTAGATCAGAGGTTAAATTGATCCTTGTTTCAGCTGAACTTGGAATTTTGTGTTGTATAAAGTCTAATCTGAGATTAATTTGTCTCAAACTAGAGTCAACTTTGACTGAAGAAATTTCTCCGATTAAGTTAGATGATCCAAGTTCAGTTATTTCTTTTCTGTTTGAAATATACGAGTGACAGATTGTGCAAATAAAATATCCATTATTATTAATATTAATAGATATGATAGGTACATTTATATATATTTCTTTCAATTTCTTTCCTTAATACACAAACATTCTTATATTTTATAAGGCTCTATCGTGTTCAGCAATATCAAATAACATAACCTATAATTATATTATGTTTATAACAACCATTAATTATTAATGGATATGATAGGTACATTCATAAATTTTCAATTAACTGTATTACTAAACGAAAATTGTGGTTTTATAAAGCTTTATTATGTTTAGCAGTATCAAACACCATAGCATGATAACTCGGAGAACAGTCAACCTTCTTCTTATTGTCCGCCATTATTTACATAGCACAAAAAACCAGTGTCTCCAACAGAGTGTACGGAAAGTCGCCAAAAAGTAGTTGTAAAGTCGCTAGATTTCTCATTATCAACAAAGAAAGATTAAATTGTGTCACTATGGGGTGCTAAAAAGGTCACTAAATCCCTATTTAAGCAATATAAAAGTTAAAAGAAATTGTTGTTGAAAAAGAGTTAAAATTGCTAGATTGGCAACACTGAACAAACCTGTCCGCGCATCACGTATTTCACCTGTTTATGCGATGTTGCCAAATCCTTTTCACGTGAACTTAGATTGCATTTGAACCAAGGTAATTTGATCGCAGAAAGGTTTTATACAATAGAAGAAGTGTCTGAACTCGGTTCACTTTTCGATCTTCGATCAAAGTTGATCTTTAGTCAGGAAGTTTTATACAATTGGGCCTAACAGGATGTTTAATTTTTGACAACACGTTAGTTAACATGCTGTTAGCGTTATTTTAACGAAGTTTGGTGAAACTGGGCCTCAGTGATTTTAGACCTGACTTCAGTAGAACTCTTCTTTTAATAATAAGTAAGGTGTTATGTCCTCACTCATGTATGCAGAGATCAGGTGATTACTGCTGATAATGAAGATACATTGTAGAAAGGAATTCATTAATTAAATAACATAAGGAAAAAATATAACATGCCAATAACTGTAAATAAAAGTAAATTAGTAATTTCATTTTCCTCGGTTGCAAGACGTCCTGCTTACAATCACAAAGGTATAATTCGTACAGATTGACTTTCAAAATAAAGATAGATTTAACATATTTAAAAGCCATTCTGCCAAAGTTCCGGTCTCTGATAATGATTATATGCAAAACTGGACGAAAATCATTCAGATCATTTAATTAACACACGTATACCAAAGCATTGTCATTATTTATTATTTTAAACAGGATTTACAGAACTTTTATTCAAAGCAACTATAGCAGTGAATGGCGCCACGATATCTACTTGCAATGTAGAGAGCAAAAGGACTTGAACTTGGTTTTATGGTTCGGCAGTTGGCTCCACGCCACTCTAGTTGCAAACAAGATAAAAGAGTAGATAATATGCTACTAAGTTGTTTCCAGTCTAAGGAGCTTAGCGACAGTGGCAGGAGCTTACGTTCATATTTGAAACTTTAAGTTGAAGATTTTGGACACCTATAATAATTCGTGCCTGCAACTCCCACTTCACAGTTAGTTTCTACTTCATAAAATATGTAAAACCTTTCATCGCTTTCAGCAACTCTAAAACTTCCTAATAAGAATGAAGATAGCCATAATAATAATAATAATAATAATAATAATAATAATAATAATAATAATAATAATAATAATAATAATATATAATAATGATTTATTTTAGCTGGCAGAGTTAAGGCCGTAAGGCCTTCTCTTCCACTCAACCAGCAAAAAGTGTATATACATATGCATGAACTTACAAAGAATTCAACAATTTGATTTAGATGAAAGTTGCATGTATACAAGAGTTATTTACGAATTAAACAACAAAATACTATGAACTATTAATTAAACAATGAAATAAACTGTGTAGCAGAATTAAGCTAAAATACATAGAATGTAAATATATTTCAAATAATATTAGATAATAGAAAGAGATTATTATGAGACAATTTTGAAAATACAGCACAATCAGGATGATGTATAAAAGAAAGGAGTAACAATGTAGTCAGTGATAGTTTAAATCAGTATGATTGGAGTGAAATGCTAATAAGGTTATCTTTAAGCTATTCTTAAAGGTGTTTATTGTCTTGCAGCCCCTAATACTTTGTGACAAGGAATTCCATTGACGCGAGGTGAATACTGTAAAAGATTATGAATAACAAGATGTTCTATGAAGAGGTATACTTAGCGTGCCACAGATAAGTGATCTGGTATTTACGTCGTGGTTAGAGTATAGATAAGAGAAACGAGACGAAAGATAATTTGGTGTTGAAGTGTGCAGAATTCGAAAGAGTAAAGACAAAGAGTGTAAAGTTCTGCGTTCTTTAAGTCGGAGCCACGAAAGACTTGCGAAGGACGGTGATATGTGATCATATCGTCGGATGTTGCACACGTATCTGACGCACATATTCTGAGCTCGCTGTAACTTGACTGACAGATCAGAACTTAGGTCACTTAACAAAACGTCACAATAATCGAAGTGCGGCATTACTAGGGTTTGTACTAGGGTAAGTTTTAGTTTCTGGGGCAAGAAGTTTCTTAAGCGACTCAAACAGTGAATGGAGGAACAGATTTTTTTATCGTTTCTTTAACTTGAAAATTCCAACTTAGATTATTATCAAAAAAGAAGCCAAGATTTTTTACGACAGATGAATAAGGGATTAGCGTGTTGTTAAGGGTAACAACTGAAAGATTACTGTTATTAAGGGAGTTAACTGAACGCTTATGTCCAATAATTATAGCTTGAGTCCTACTTGGGTTAAGTGCGAGTCCGAAATTGGCCGCCCAAGTGGAGACAGTGGCTAGGTCACAATTTAACTTATCAATCGATTCATTGATCGCATTGGGTCTGGAATGTATGTAAAGTTGTAGGTCGTCGGCATAGAGGTGATATCAGCAATACTGTAAGTTCTTTGATACGTCATTAATGTAGATAGAGAAAAGTAGTGGTCCTAATACGGAGCCCTGCGGCACTCCCGCCTTTGTGCATCGCCATTGGGAGAATTGATTATCAAGTGAAACACACTGTTGGCGATCCCGTAGGTAGGAGTCCATCCAGCTCAAGGTATTGTCTGACAGGTGTAAAGCCTTCATCTTTACAAGAAGCAAGTCGATATCAACAGAACCAAAGGCATTGCTGAAATCGAGAAGAGTTAGTGCCGTTACTTCAATGATGTATCCACATATACCGGTACAGGTATGTGTAAAGAAGGAAATATAAATTTATGAACCACACGACCAGGAAGGCTTCAATGTGAGTCTGTCTGGTATTGTGAAAATTTTATACACTCACCTGCACTGTAGTGGATTGAAAGTCGCTATGAAAGGAAGTTGTCAAGTATGACAAAAGAAGAAAAGAAAGAAAAGAAAAGAAAAAAGGGAAGAAAGAAAAAAGAGTAAAAGAAAGAAAACAGAAGACAAGAAAGAAAGAAAAAGGTAGAAAAGGATGTAAGGAATAAAGAAGAAAGAAGAAGAAAAGGAAGAAAGAAAAAAGAAGAAAAGAAAAAATAAGAAAAGAAAGGGAGAAAGAAAGAAAAAAGAAGGAAATAAAGAAAAAAGAAGAAAAACAAAAAAGAAAAATAAGAGAAAGAAAAAAGAAAAAGAAAGAAAAAAGAAGGAAAAGAAAGAAATAAGAAGAAAAGAAAGAAAGAAAAAAGAAGATAAAGAAAGAAAAACTAGAAAAGAAAGTAAGGAATAAAGAAGAAGAAGAAAAGGAAGAAAGAAAAAAGAAGAAAAGAAAAAATAAGAAAAGTAATAAAAAATAAGAAAAGGAAGTAATAAAAAATAAGAAAAGAAATGGAGAAAGAAAGAAAAAGAAGAAAAGAAAGAAAATAAGAAAAGAAAGAAAAAGCAGAAGCCAGAAAAAATAAGAAAAGAAAGAAGAAAATAAAGAAAGGTAGAAAAAACAAGAAAGAAAGAAAAAAGAAAGAAAAAGTAGAAAAAAATAGAAAAATATGAAAAGAAAAAAGAAGAAAAGAAAGAAAGAAAAAGTAGAAAAGAAAGAAAAACTAGGAAAAGAAAGAAAGAAAAAATAAGAAAAGATAGAAAGAAAAAATAAGAAAGAGAGGAAGAAAAGGAAAGAAGAAAGAAAAAATAAGAAAAAAGAAAGAAAAAAGAAGAAAAGAAAGAAAAAGAAGAAAAGAAAGAAAACAGAAGAAAATAAATAAAGAAAAAAGGAGAAATGAAAGGATGAAAAGGAAGAAGAAAAGGAAGGAGAAAAGGGAAAAAGGAGAAAGGAAGAAAGGAACAAAAATGAAAGAAAAGAAAAGAAAGGAAAAAAGAAAAGAAGAAAGATAGAAAAATCAGGAAAGAAAAAAAAGGAGGAAAGAAGAAAAAGGAAACAAAGAAGAATGAAAGAAAGCAATGAAACTCATGAAAACACGAATACACGCGAAAGAATTAATTATTTATTAGGAAATTAATTAATGAGAAAAGAATTATATTGTGAATGCATATTATAAATGAAGGGACATAATTATTTTATGAAAGAAAGGAATTATAACTCAGACGTCGACATGCTGAAAATAGCAATTGAGGAAGAAATTCATGCTATTCCAATAGACATGTACCATAAATCAATGAATGACTTCCCAAAGAGTTGCCAATTATGCTTGGATGTGAATGGTGAACAGTTGAGGCGATAAACTGACTTGGTTAGTATTGTTGTATAATTTGAAGAATTGCCTTTCCAACAGTAAAGTCATATTTCCCGTAACAATAATACTGTCACCGCACGATGCAATCAAACGTGTAGACTTATTTCTGATACACACTGTACATTATCCTGAAGTATTTTTCATTCTTCCTGAGACACCCGGTATATTTTTAAATTACTGGTAGAAACAGTAAGTTTGTTGAAGTATTTGTTTATTTTATTGGGTTATTTTACGACGCTGTATCAACATCTAGGTTATTTAGCGTCTGAATGAAATGAAGGTGATAATGCCAGTGAAATGAGTCCGGAGTCCAGCACCGAAAGTTACCCAGCATTTGCTCGTATTGGGTTTAGGGAAAACCCCGGATAACTCAACCAGGTAATTTGCCCCGACCGGGATTCGAACCCGGGCCACCTGGTTTCGCGGCCAGACGCGCTGACCGTTACTCCACAGGTGTGGACTTGCTGAAGTAATCGTATTATAAGATATCGAGATTTTGTATGTATTATTGTACTTCCCTACATCTGATGATAAGAATCTTTAGCAGCTGGTACAAGTCTGTCGAACTGAGTGGCGTAGGAACGCCGTCACTCCACAAATTGAATTTAATAACTGATGTTTGGAGACTCCTTTAAGTAGAGATGTGGAGAGCGTCTGTAATGATGCAAAGCGAGCAACTTTGAGGCATTTGTTAATTAGAGTGTTAAGTCGTAATTACTTTCAAATGCTGTTCACTTTGATAAGGGTATATCACACAACCTGCACTAGGAAGTTTCATTACGTTTGACGCTACGAAATAATGTATTAATGACTGAAATGTTACCATCTTGCAAATTTATCGGCGTTCCATTGTTTCACTAAGCAGTGATAATCGATGTAACTCTAATGGGCGTCATATGATTCACAGGATTGTTTCACCCAAATGACGCGTCATGACCGTCATGACGGTCCGAACCAAAGAAGAAAGTGATAAGTAGAAGGGCGCATTCATATACACAAAAAATGGAAAATTCTTATTAATTAAAAAACAGGATGTATACACTAATAATAACAAAATATGCACTCTTAAAGAAAAGCAATTTACTGTTATTGATGGTTCTTCTGTTATACATAAGAATACTAAGACCCCCATCAGTTGCTAAAGTTGTATGTATGTCCTCCAATTCACTGCTTAAGCAGACACGTCTAGGATATTTTTCGTTGACTATTACACTCTTACTACGTCATAATACTTTTGACCAATAAAACGGTACGAAAGGACATATTTCAACCAATCATGGCTGCTTATCGCACAATTTTATCGCGTCCCTAGCATTTGTTTAATTTTATCGCGTCCCTAGCATTTGTTTCTTTGTTTGCCAACATTTGAAACTGCGCTGGTCTGGACGTCAAAAAAATATATAATTACAAAGCACTCCAGTCGATGCACAGCAGTTTCAAATATGACTCGCATTGTCATTCAAGAACAAGAATTAATAAAAATCACTGATCATACCTATGCATCTTCTGAAATCTGATTTAGAAATAAATGAAGAGCACCATTCGGAAATCCTGAATAAGTTGAATACACCATGTAGGCCTAAATCAACGAGTTCCACTTCTATTACGCACACGTCCAATATAACATCAATTGAACCACCAACCACATTCAAATTTGAAAATTGTACATTCAATAATTATTCCTTTTAAAATTATTCATGTTTATTTTTTATGTCATCGTCGTTAATTAAAATTTTTCCAATACTTGTGTATATTATTTAGGTTATGTTATAGCTTCTGCTATATGATATTATGGATAGTCACGTATCAGAGATTGTTTAATATTAAGATTTATTGAAAGTCATCTGTCAAGTGACGTTGATTACTGGGATTCGGATAATTGATGTGGAATGTTGCATTTTAATAAAAATGAAACTGAATCAACAAAGCCTTCTTGACAATAACATTGCCATCGTGTATAATAGATCGAGAACTTCTCGACGAGAAGGCATTGCTCACTACTGCCATCTAGCATGCATCTAGCGTAATATTTGTAATGTTGAGATGGTACAATAATACATTTGAAGACAGTTGTATTTTCGTAAGTCAATTAATATTTTATTGTATTGGAGTACTTCGTTACTTCTAATCTTTATATACTTTCTTCTAATCGTGTAATAGTCAATTAAATCCCACTCGAGTTTTGATTTTCTCTAGATAAATCTGCTGGTGTTCCACTTCGCAGATTTATCGATAAAATCAAAACGTCTAGTGAGATTACTGTTGTTAAAACTAATTCAAAATAAAATTAATCATTTTCTTTCAGCTAAGCTGTTCTAAATTACAATGCACACTATACACTGTGGAAGTTTCTAAGACCCGTCACTATAATAAAATGAAATATTTTGATTTTCCACGTTGGTACGTAAAAAAAAAACATAAAATTGCATTATAGTGTCTATATTATTGCTGACAGGTGGTGAAATTTAAGTTTAGCGAGTGAAAAGAAGTCTATGAACACTTTCTGTAACTTCTACTCCAGTCATATTGCAGCGTTGTAGTGACAAAATCTTATGCAGTGCGGAGTAGACATTCAGGTGGCTTCTTGTTTTGAAATAACTTTACTGTTCTTTTAATTACAACTTTCATCCATCATAACAACCCAATATTGTAAATTTGCACAGAGTCAGTAATGCACTTAATTAATTGAATGCATATATATATGCACTATAAAATCTTGACTTTTCGTTACAAATAACTTGAAATACATTTTTATAGCCTAATGGTTATATATGATTTGCAAGTATTCATTAATTTTTTCATTCATCTATTTATTTATTTATTTATTCATTTATTCCTCTATTCATCTATTTATTTATTCACTTATTCATCTATTCATCTATTTATTTATGTATTCATTTATTCCTCTATTCATCTATTTATTTATTCATTTATTCATCTATTCATTTATTTATTTATTCATTTATTCCTCTATTCATCTATTCATTTATTTATTCATTCATTTATTCATCTATTCCTCTATTCATTTATTTATTCATTCATTTATTCATTTATTAATCTATTTATTTATTTATTTATTTATTCATTTATTCCTCTATTCATCCATTCATTTATTTATTTATTCATTTATTCCTCTATTCATGTATTCATTTATGTATTTATTCATTTATTCATCTATTCATTTATTTATTTATTTATTCATTTATTCCTCTATTCATTCATGTATTCATTTATTTATTTATTCATTTATTCATCTATTCATCCATTCATTTATTTATTTATTCATTTATTCATCTATTCATCCATTCATTTATTTATTTATTCATTTATTCCTCTATTCATCTATTCATTTATTTATTTATTCATTTATTCCTCTATTCTCTATTTATTTATACATTTATTCATCTATTCATCTATTCATTTATTTATTTATTTATTCCTCTATTCATCTATTTATTTATTCATTTATTCCTCTATTTATTTATTCATTTATTTATTTATTCATTTATTCATCTATTCATTTATTCATCTATTCATTTATCTATTTATTCATTTATTCCTCTATTCATTTATTTATTTATTTATTTATTTATTTATTTATTTATTTATTTATTTATTTATTTATTTATTTATGTCTTTAAAAGGGCAAAACCCCAATTACAATAATCCGTGGCGCTACAGCCCACGAAAGGCTTAGACCGACCAGCCGGCTTCTGGCCTCACGCCTACATGTCGAAGCAGAGGTGGACGATCATCCAACCAGAATGGAGGTATCGTGTGGTTAGCACTATGATCCCCCCAGCCGTTATAGCTGGCATTCGCAACCGGATTTCGCTACCTATCGTAGCTCCCCAAGTGCATCACGATGCTGGGTGGGTACCGGTCCCATACACTGGCCGAAATTTCATGAGAAAGCTTCTTCCCCCATGAGGGCTCGAACCAGCGTGCATTCCGTAACGCGAGTCCTAGGCAGGATGCCTTAGACCACGACGCCACGGCGCGGGACCCAATTACAATAGACAGTACAAATATTTGCTTAGAGCATAAAATTGGAGATAACACGGAAAAAGAGATAATAACAGATACAAATGCAAGGTACAAGTGTAAATACAAGTGTAAATGCAAATGAAAATGAAAAGAAAAACAAATACATACTACGTAAATGAAAGACACAGATACAGTTATAAATGAAAAATACAAAATAAAAAAGGAATGAAGAATAGATAAATACAGATATCATAACCAAAAGATCTAAAATGTAGTTATAAATGGCAAATTACAGAGTAACAAATAGAAGCAATATTATATTTAAAATCAATTACCTTCAGTATATTAATAAGAAAATGTTTACATTTCATGTAAGAAATGCTGAAATCTAGATCCCGTGTTTTACATATTTCATTGAATTTTGAACACATTTTTAACACTGGTGAATTGTTATGTGCTGAAGTAGCCTATTTGGTTTTTTATAATATAACAATGGACGATCTCTTAAATGTTATGTTCTAGAGTTAAGCTGGATTTGTGATTATCCAGAAGGCCGTTGAATATTTTATACAATAAAAGTTGCTCAGCAAGTAATCTACGCTAAAATCTAAATATGTTAAAATCCGTCCCTACTAATAAGTAATAACACATCGCTGTGGAAAGAGTTGCAGGTATATTGAATACATAATATTTCATACCGCACAAGCTCTTATTTTCCTTCGGAATTACGAATTATATTTTTACAGTTATACAATTTTAATATTCTGATATAAATGGCCGGAAATCATTCAAACTGTGTGTGTAATCAATGTAAAACTTATCCTGGTTCTTAAAAAAGAATATGCTTTCAAGGGTGCCATTAAACTCAACCATACCATGCAATGGGCCACTTTTTTTCACAGATAGAACGCCGTTACGTTACGTGAACATTTAAGTTTCACAAACAAAATGCAATAATTTCTCATTCGTTATGTAACAAGTAACTGAACTACTATTTTTGTTTGTTTGCCTGGTTGGTTGATTCATAGACTTTCGAGTTCTTTGTTAATTCTTTAGTTTATTGTTTTGATTCTTTTCTTCCATAGGTAAACCCTTGTTTCAAAGTCACTATCTGTTCCCGAGTTTGAACAATTATTGCAACCATTGATACAAATTATTAATTACATAAAAAAGACAACTGAACATACAATATTATTTGCATAATAATACGTTCTTTAATTAATTACAATTATAATCAGAACAGCTTCATCTGCACACAGAAGTAAGAATGTACCACATGGTCGCATACTCTCTAGTTTTTACGAACATAAAGTTATTGTTTCTGTGCTTGAAAAATCTGAATATGCCGACTTCTTCAGTGATTATAGCTAGTGCAATAAACTTGCTTTTCTTCCGATAAATTCCAAATATTGAATAAACTTAACAAATGTATGCAGGAAAAAAAAGAGAATATCATCATCTATACTAACAAAATTGGCTCTTTTAAAGAGACACTCTGAAGTAACAGAGTAAAAAAATGAAATCGAAATGTTTCAGCTTGCAGAACATACATGGACACATCTTCTAATATTAATTTCAAACACTTGTCTCCCTTGAGTAAGATATTGATACGTATTTCCCACTCCTTGACAGTAGTTTGATTGGGTGGGGACCCTTTCACTCCCTTTGCTCATCTGTCAGTAGAGTTTACAGCAGGAAAACGAATAAGTTGTGAAGAATAAGAGAGGTTAAAGCTTCATCACTCAAAGTTATACGTGGGAACATTCTGGACTTTTCTCCCAAAAGAATATCCACTTATTTCTAAAAAGGCTATGAAAATTCCTTCTCTTTCACATTATTTATTTATTTATGTGTTTATTTATTTACTTATTTATTTATTTATTTATTTATTTATTTATTTATTTATTTATTTATTTATTTATTTATTTATTTCCTTATTTATTATTTCTTTATTTATTTATTTACTTATTTATTTATTCATTTATTTACTTATTTATTTACTTATTTACTTATTTACTTATTTATTTATTTACTTATTTATTTACTTACTTATTTACTTATTTATTTGTTTACTTATTTATTTATTACTTATTTATTCATTTATGTACTTACTTATTTATTTACTTATTTTTATTTTTATTTATTTATTTATTTATTTTTATTTATTTATTTACTTATTTATTTTTTATTTTTTATTTCGTATTTATTATTTTTTTATTTTTTATTTTTTTATTTTATATTTATTATTTATTTATTTTTATTTATTATTTATTTACTTTGTAATTATTATTTATTTACTTTTTATTTATTATGTATTTATTTTTTATTTATTATTTATTTATTTTTATTTATTATTTATTTATTTTTATTTATTATTTATTTATTTTATAAATATTATTTATTTATCTTTTATTTATTATTTATTTATTTTTTATTTATTTATTTATTATTTATTATTTATTTATTTTATAAATATTATTTATTTATCTTTTATTTATTATTTATTTATTTATTTATTTATTTATTTATTTATTTATTTATTTATTTATTTATTTATCTATTTATACATAACTTTTTAAATTTAATACTAGAACTATTAGAATTGACAAGATTGTGATATTTAAATATAAATTTGTTATATATTCTTGGGCCTAAATTACTACTATGATTAAATGCTGTAGTAGTATTGCATTTTGGTTCAAACAATCTTAAAGAATTCATACCTTTTGTTTCACAACTATGAGAATACAATTAAAAATTATTTCGATTTTTATATATGAATTTTATTAATACAATACAATAAATTTGTCTTATGTTAAGTACATTAAAGTCTAAAAACAATTTTTGAGATGGAAAATAAATAGGTAAAAATTGGTTTTCATGCAATGAGCACAATGTTTGTAAGAACCGGTCTCGGTTATTAATTATTCTGGTACCGAGACGAGGTTCCGTTAATCAACCATTCGGCCACAAATGAAGGCAATGAAGACTCATCAAGTTCAAGTTCCCAATTAATTCTGTTTTCAACGTGGCATGTTTAAATTAACTACGAACTGTATTACACATAAAAGATTTTTTACATTTCTGTATCGTAATTATGAAAATATACTCTAACTATACTAATATTACGTTGCACTTCTTTCGTGGTTCCATTTTGTGTCTCATGAAGACCATCTCGGCAGCGATTAAAACTGTCGGGCAAGAGTTTTTTAAATTGGGATTCGTGTATAACTCTAAATAAATGATGGTTTTAAAATTGTATTTATTATGCATTATGTTTTTATAAATTTGGTAAATTTATTTTGTATATCAAAGTCATGTGTAAGTGATAATGAATGTCCAAGGTATTTAATATTGTTCATCCTTTCCAATTATCTGTTACTGACGTACATCTTGCTGTGTATATGTAATATATATATATATATATATATATATATATATATGTATCTGTGTGTGAGTGTATGTATGTATGTATGCATGCATGTGTATATTTATAAATATATGTCTACATGTTATTATATTATGTCTACAAATGTACATATTTTAGCGAAATGTCTTAATATGGTCTACAAGTTCAACATGTCTATTCATGTTAAATTCTCTAGGTATTTCGATTATAATTTCAAGCTTCAATCAAATTAATATTTATTCACCGTATGTATCTATATGTTATGTCTCTACATACGTAAGTATGTATGTATGTATGTATGTGTGTATATTAGCGAAGTGTCATAATATTATCTATAAGTGCAACATGTCTATTCATGTTAAATTCTCTATGTTTTTCGATTGTAATTTCAAGGCATTAATCTAATTAATTTATAAATGTTACACTCTTGCAAGCGTATATTTATTGTATGATAGTCTGTAAGTTTCAATTTGTTATGATTAGTTTAAAATATAACCCTAATATACTATATGTAAAATAGGGTTTATAAATATGGAATAAATACTACTACTACTACGTTGCACTAATTATTTTAGTAAATAACTTTCATTCCTTTTATAAACTTAAAATGGAAAAGTACAATATGTTGGTTTTATTTGTGAATAATGTTTATCTCTGGATTATATATTAGTGTGCAGCGAGATTTCAAGTTATTCAAACCACTGCATGTTCAAGAATGTTGAAAGCGTTTAATTAGGTCATTCGGCCTACTTTGGCCTATTCTATTACACTTTCACTAGTCATACTACTTTCGACCACTAAAACGGTACAGAACGGCGTGTTTCAACTAATCATGTCTGCTTAGCCTACAATTTTTGTCACCACCCTAGCATTGGTTTGTTTTTATCACCTCCCTAGCATTGGTTTTTTTTGTTTGTCAACATTGTACTTTCAATAATTTTACTTTTCAAAATGATTAATGTTTATTTCACCATCAATTAAAATTGTCTATCATTTATCTTGTTTATATTATTTGGGTTATGTTACAGCTTCTGCTGTATGAGATTATGGATTGTCACGTATCAGAGATTGCTTAATATATATTGATAATTGAAGTGGAATGCACCTGTTTTAAATAAAAATGAAATTGAATCAACAAAGCCTTCTTGACTACCAGCAATAACCGTCTATAGAGTACAATGAAGATTGTATAGTTGGCACAACTGGTAACAAGAGAACAGCTAAGCATAATACACTACTGCCATCTAGCGGAATATTTTCAATGATGAGATGGTGCAATAATACATTTTCAAGACAGTTGGTAAGTCAATTAATATTATATTGTATTAGAGTATTTTATTGCTTCTAATCGTGTAATAGTCAATTAAATCCCAATCGAGTTTTGATTTTCACCGTCTTGCGAAATCATTCATAAACCAACATACACAAAAATCAATTGAAAAGAAAATTTCACCGTTGCGTCGTGAGAAATCAATCATTCATAAACCAAGACACTAAATAAATTCAAAGGAAAATTTCACAGTTGTAAGAAATCGTTCATAAACAAACACACAAAAAATCATTTGAAAGAAACATTTCACCGTCGTGCGAAATCTTCATAAACCAACACATAAAAATAAAGTCAAAACAAGATTAAAAGATGTATTGCAAATGAAAAGCTGTTTGGAATTTAAATTACAAATCCTTGGAAGAGAATCGCTGTTTCTTCTATTGTGACTAGAAACTCATCCTTGCAATGGTGTTGCCATTTCCATTATTGTTTCTCGCAGTTTTTACTTAATCCCAGTGAGATACAAGTAACATTTGGCTAATATTTTCTAGTAGGGTAGAGTAGCATAAATGGCACCGCTTCCTAAATGGCACCACTGCTAGTTTAAAATAAATTATTGTAGTAGTGTAGCATCTAGTGGTATTGTTACATCTACCATATGAACTTCCACCATGTCACTTGATTTCTGCCACTTCTTTGTGCTAGCAATGTGGTAATAGATTATTTAATATAATCGCTCAGATGGATGTATATTTAGCTAACATTTTGTAACTAAATAACGGATTTCTATGCAAAGGAATCCATAATCTTAAGATGTTATTGGCTAAAAGAAATATTATAGAACATTTAACTTAGTAGGATTTTCGAACATGTGGTGATTATAGGCTAGAATGAAGGAAATAATAACTTATGGCGTAGTTTCTCAATTCGCGCCACTTTGTAGGTGCCTAATTCGCACCGGTGCGATATGAGCAACTGTAGCATTTCTAGTCGTACGAAAGAAGGCCCAAAAATTTTAAATGAACGAGGAATGCATCAGGTGAGTGCAATATCAAGTGGTGAAAAGGGCGTTAATACAATAAGTGTGTGTTGTACAAGCGCACCAGATATTTTGTGCCACCTATGAAAATTTTTAAACGTCAAACAGTGCAACCTACATTATCAGCTGCTGTTCTTCTATGATCGTTATTTGTTTGCTCTGAGTCAGGTTACATCAACAGTGAACTATTTGTCGAATAGCTCAAACATTTTATTTGTCACTGAAACCTGCCATAGAAAAAAGTGCTGCTTCTGTATGTCCACCTATACGACCATTCCAAAAATTTTGAAGCTAGATTATCTCGGGAAAATGATGTGCTCCTATTTCAGCTTCCTCGACATAATACTCAGAGGCCCAGCCTTTAGATGTTTCTATCTTCAAACCATTTCAGACAGCTAAATCATGAAGCAGTTCTTAGGTGGCTTCGAGATAATCGTGGAGAAAAGGTGACGCAGTTTACAATCTGAACTGCCTGGTGAAGCACATGGCAAATGTGTAACAATAAAAAACCCATTCAGGAAGTTTAAATGTTAGGTAATTTATGCTCTATTTTTCAATTTCATTTGAAGATGCGTTACTCTCTTTCATTAATTTCAATAAACTTGTAATTTGCATTTATTACATTATTCATATTAAATACTCTTCAATATGTTCAATATTAAAAGCTTTCCTTCATCCTGTTCCCTGCAGTTAAAGAGGTGCGATTTAAGAAACCGCAGGTGCTATTTAGGAAACTAGTTGCCTAAATGGCACCACTGACAAGTGTTTCGAAAATGTCATTCCACTTCAAAAATATTAAATCAAATTCAAGGATTCTTTTTTACATGAAAGGTAAATGTTCTGGAACTGTATTTCTGTAAACGAATGCAGAAAATAAAAACTGTATTGTTCAATAAAAATTATAAATGCTAAAATGGTGTGAAATACGCAACCTTACCCTATATTTCTTTTTAATTCCATTGCAGAACTTCTACTATTTCGATCCATTCAACCGGATACCAGTTAACTTATACTTTTGCACAACTTTTTATGCATACAAACGTAAAAAAAGATCTCGCTGTATTTATGTATAATATAATTCACAGGCATGCAGAATAATACTACATTTCATCCGTCTTTTCAGAACACAAGCCTGTCACAACTGTCTGGCACTTACGTCTATCCGCTGATGTATGAAACAGCTCCTCTCTCACTGTTTTTTTTACAAAGCCTCTATAGCTGGTAGCAATGTTTATCACTGAACTCCAGGTTCAGTCATAATTTATTTCGTATAAGTTACTTGTCACAAAAATACGTTTCAATTATGAATTGAACCAAGAGAAAATAAAATAAGAAAAAAATACATATATTTTGTTACAAACAAATTTAATGATAAACTATTCCAATATGTACAAAAGAGAAATGAGAAATTACAGGATTTCCAAATCATTACTAAAGGGGAGAAGGAATTTCAATAGAAAATAAACAAGTTAACAAAAATCGAGAATCACAGTAACTGCTTTATGAATACATTCAATGCAAATCCCCGCCAATCACATTCATCTATTTTACCACTATTTCATGAAGTACTAAAGCAAGACTTTCAAGTTTATTTTTCAGTAGTTATTTATTTGTAATTATAAAGAAGCAATTGGACGGACCTAGATAAAACAGAAATGGCACAACTCTTAACTTATAGGCTTTAATATTTCGTACTTTTTTGTTACTAGATTTTACATTCGAATATTCACGCCTTTCTCTTAAGATCAAGTGTTCCTTATTTATTTACCTCTCTAGTGTGTTTCATCCATTTTAATTCTGATACATATTTGTCATCTTTTCCCTTCCAGACAGCCTGCGTTCCTGGTGATATCCAATCCACATTATAGTTCAAATGAGTAACATGACTGGTTCTAATAGTGATGATCAGAGACCGGAACTTTGGCAGAATGTCTTTTTAAATGTGTTAAATCTATCTTCATTTTGAAAGTAAATCTGTACGAATTATACCTTTGTGATTGAAACGTCACATTTTTATGTTGCCCTTTTCTGCCTTTTTAATATAAATGCCTAATTTACAAAATAAATGCTTTTTCGCTTTTATTTGATTATGTATCTATTATTTATTAATTTATTATTAAAAATTGCTTACAGGTATATTTTAATTTATTTCTACAACCGCTACAGTGAAAGTGACTTCACCGAATGCATATTATTGTCTTTCAGTCAGTTCATATTCTCTTTGCAACAATGAGTGCTGCCGTGCAAAAATGTATAACAGTAAGCGTTTAAATTATCGCTTGTGTTTATTTGACAAGGCAACAATGAGTGCGGGTCTAACGTTATTTTTAACGGTTATTTTTCTTTCAGTTTTCATTGCGACGTTGTTGTAGCTAGCTAAATATTTCATATCGCAACATATCAGTACAACCAAACACAAAAATGCACTTTCCAAGGCTACTGGGAAGAAGATTTCTTTGCTTCCAATAGTAATTGCAACATCGAGTCGAAAATCTCAATTTGCATTCGACTTATGTAAACCTTTTCTTGCTGCCGAAATACCTTTGTGGAAAGTGCAAGGTTGTGGGTCTAGTACAAGGTTTTTGTAATTGCCTTTTATTGCATATTTTAGCTATTTATAATGCCTTTTCGCCTGCCTATTTTAACAATTTATGATGCCTTTTTGCCTGGCTATTTTAATGATTCATAATGTATAAACTTCCGGTCTCTGGTGATGACAGAGAATCTTTTAAAACGAAATCCATTCCATGAGTTGCAGGCTAATATAAAAATTACCTGGAACCAGATACATAAGACACTTCACTTCTAAGAGTAAATAAACAGATGCAAATAGTAATGAAATATAATAGCTTATGATAAATGTCTTTTAGTTGAATATTTAACGACACTTTATCAACTACTAGGTTATTTATCACGCTGAAATTGGCGATACCGAGATATTTTTGGCGAGATGAGGCCGAGATTCGCCATGTGCTTACGGTAACATTGGTCTTATAATTTGAGATACCGTCGGAATAAACCCAACCAGACAATCAGCCTAAGCCGAAATGGAACTTATCCAGCATTTGAGCGCGGAATTATTTTTCCAGTCCTATTCAATTAATAAATACGGATAATACAGTTTATGTAGTATTGTCCCTTGTGAATTAAGGAATGTCGTAGGCGTCGAGAATGACGAATTGCTAGATTATGTAAGTAAATTTTTATGTATAATATTTTACTGGGAAATAATTAGTACAAGAAATAGTAGTAGTGTTATACTACAGTCTAGTATATAAAGTCACGAAGCTCAATAAGTAGTAAATATGCATCCATAGATAGTTGCTAACCACCAGGATCGCTAATATCGCCTCATTACAGACAATGCGAAATAGTACCGGCACAGTCTATTGTTCCTAGCACTCTCACAACTCAAGCTTCGTGATTGTATATACTAGACTGTGGTTATACTTCGTTCCGTAATGTGTGACAAGCGAGGTAAATATTTCCGACATACGAAGGGAAAGGGATAATTGTTATTCAAACAACGGCAGATGTCACAATCTAGGTTTATCTTGAAGTTTGTCGTACTGAAGCGTACTATCTTCGCCCAACTTCAAGATAAGCCTAGAATGTAAACTCGAAGAATTACTAACAGTGTATATCACAAAGCTTTACTTATCTATATATATAAAATTTGAACTGGTAATGAGAATTACGGGAAAACGACTGAACGAATTTTAATAAATGACCCCTCATTTTAAAGTTTGAAAACCAAAGTTTTTCAGAAAAATAGTAGTTTTCAGTGAAAAGTCAATTTTCCTACATCATTTTCCTATTTTCCAAAATCCATCTGTCGTCAGTTTTGAGAACTAGCTAATTGCATTTCAGAATAAAACAAAACACACACTACAGTAAACAATATTACACGAAGGCCATGATCTGCAAGAATGCTGACATATTTAGAGCTCAAATTAAAATGGTTATTAAAAACTTAACTCACTAAAAATAATTTACAGGTTCGATTCTGTGGTGTGTAATTTTCTGGGTACAGCTGTGTATTGGATATTAAAAACTACAAAACTTGAGGTGGTTTGATGACATTATTACCATTAGAAATGAAATATTATTGTAGATAATGCCATGATGTGACTATTTTTCATTAATTATACATATTAATGCTATATTGATGATATGAAAGTGAAACTTTTGGGGTTATATAAGTAGATGTAGAGAATAACTTGAATTAGATTTTGATTTCTATATGTTACTGAGTGGCGGCTATATAGTATATATAGAATATGATACTGAAAGCTATAAAAGTTACGTAAGATAATAATATTATAAAAAATCAAATATTTCTATAATTATTAATCAAGTGGGGTTGGGTCTTTTTCATATATTTAATAGTGGTGTGGTGTAGATATTTATATGCGTGGTTCTATTCAGTATTGGCTCGAGAGAGAGTATCTTTCATTATTATGGAAGCAAATAATTTTCAGAATGTGTAGTATTCTTCATTGAACATAAATCTGAAAAATATTTATTTGAACGTCTAATGAACTTAGTTTGCAGCATTTGCTGCACAAGCCACTAGTATTATTTTAACTCTCAGCATCATTCTGTTTTAACACTAGTATGCCTACTTTTACCGTTAAGAAGACAGGTTTCCAAAGCGACGTATTCGCTAATAAAATAACTTCGGAACATAGTTATTATTGTTATGATTCGCTTTTAAATTAGTGTGTTTAAGTAATAAATACAGAGAAAAGTTCCGATGAATTCAAAAGCTACTTTCTTATTTAAGCGGTATCTAACCCATTTGTGGGAACGAAGGAAACAAAAGCACCCGCAGTCATCCCATTTGTACAAATAATACTTTCCCAGAGCGTATCTCCAACAGGAATCGATCATTCCAGTTCGGACCGAGCTATCAGTTCGCTTTCAAGATTTCGTTGCAAGTTAAGGCCCGTAAACTACGACGTAATCAGCAACCAACCAATCTAGTTCACTAGAAATAGAAACCAGTGAGAATTGAAGCAATAAATCCCAGGAGAGAGGTTGTTCTCCAGCACTAAACCAAATTAAAAACTGAAGTAAAATAAAGTGAATTACAAAGAAATGGGAGTAACAGAGAACACGCGCTTGGAAGGAAACTTGCGATAGTGTCAGTACGCGATGACGTCAGAGGTGATGAGGTATGAACTTGTAGCAGCGCTTCGGGCGTGTGTTCTGTTACAGAATCAGTGCCGAACTGGCCCCATGGGTTTATTTCATAGGCTACGGATTTCACATGTTTCTTCTTCTTCCTTCTTCTTCAATCTGAAGTTGTACTGTAGCCTATCGTATGACTACAATAACAAGGCAAGTTGATCGTATGACTGCAATAACAAGGCAAGTTGTATCGTATGACTACAATAACAAGGCAAGTAGTATCATATGACTACAATAACAAGGCAAGTTGTATCGTATGACTACAATAACAAGGCAAGTTGTATCGTATGACTGCAATAACAAGGCAAGTTGTATCGTATGACTGCAATAACAAGGCAAGTTGTATCGTATGACTACAATAACAAGGCAAGTAGTATCATATGACTACAATAACAAGGCAAGTTGTATCGTATGACTACAATAACAAGGCAAGTTGTATCGTATGACTGCAATAACAAGGCAAGTTGTATCGTATGACTGCAATAACAAGGCAAGTTGTATCGTATGACTACAATAACAAGGTAAGTTGTATCGTATGACTGCAATAACAAGGCAAGTTGTATCGTATGACTGCAATAACAAGGCAAGTTGTATCGTATGACTACAATAACAAGGCAAGTTGTATCGTATGACTGCAATAACATGGCAAGTTGTATCGTATGACTGCAATAACAAGGCAAGTTGTATCGTATGACTACAATAACAAGGCAAGTTGTATCGTATGACTACAATAACAAGGCAAGTTGATCGTATGACTGCAATAACAAGGCAAGTTGTATCGTATGACTACAATAACAAGGCAAGTAGTATCATATGACTACAATAACAAGGCAAGTTGTATCGTATGACTACAATAACAAGGCAAGTTGTATCGTATGACTGCAATAACAAGGCAAGTTGTATCGTATGACTGCAATAACAAGGCAAGTTGTATCGTATGACTACAATAACAAGGCAAGTAGTATCATATGACTACAATAACAAGGCAAGTTGTATCGTATGACTACAATAACAAGGCAAGTTGTATCGTATGACTGCAATAACAAGGCAAGTTGTATCGTATGACTGCAATAACAAGGCAAGTTGTATCGTATGACTGCAATAACAAGGCAAGTTGTATCGTATGACTACAATAACAAGGCAAGTTGTATCGTATGACTACAATAACAAGGCAAGTTGTATCGTATGACTGCAATAACAAGGCAAGTTGTATCGTATAACTGCAATAACAAGGCTAGTTGTATCGTATGACTACAATAACAAGGCAAGTTGTATCGTATGACTGCAATAATAAGGTAAGTTGTATAGTATGACTGCAATAACAAGGCAAGTTGTATCGTATGACTGCAATAACAAGGCAAGTTGTATCGTATGACTGCAATAACAAGGCAAGTTGTATCGTATGACTACAATAGCAAGGCAAGTTGTATCGTATGACTACAATAACAAGGCAAGTTGTATCGTATGACTGCAATAACAAGGCAAGTTGTATCGTATGACTACAATAACAAGGCTAGTTGTATCGTATGACTGCAATAACAAGGCAAGTTGTATCGTATGACTACAATAACAAGGCTAGTTGTATCGTATGACTGCAATAACAAGGCAAGTTGTATCGTATGACTACAATAACAAGGCAAGTTGCATCGTATGACTGCAATAACAAGGCAAGTTGTATCGTATGACTACAATAACAAGGCTAGTTGTATCGTATGACTGCAATAACAAGGCAAGTTGTATCGTATGACTACAATAACAAGGCAAGTTGTATCGTATGACTGCAATAACAAGGCAAGTTGTATCGTATGACTAGAATAACAAGGCAAGTTGTATCGTATGACTGCAATAACAAGGCAAGTTGTATCGTATGACTACAATAACAAGGCTAGTTGTATCGTATGACTGCAATAACAAGGCAAGTTGTATCATATGACTACAATAACAAGGCAAGTTGTATCGTATGACTACAATAACAAGGCAAGTTGTATCGTATGACTACAATAACAAGGCAAGTTGTATCGTATGACTGCAATAACAAGGCTAGTTGTATCGTATGACTACAATAACAAGGCAAGTAGTATCATATGACTACAATAACAAGGCAAGTTGTATCGTATGACTACAATAACAAGGCAAGTTGTATCGTATGACTGCAATAACAGGGCAAGTTGTATCGTATGACTGCAATAACAAGGCAAGTTGTATCGTATGACTGCAATAACAAGGCAAGTTGTATCGTATGATACAATAACAAGGCAAGTTGTATCGTATGACTACAATAACAAGGCAAGTTGTATCGTATGACTGCAATAACAAGGCAAGTTGTATCGTATGACTACAATAACAAGGCTAGTTGTGTCGTATGACTGCAATAACAAGGCAAGTTGTATCGTATGACTACAATAACAAGGCTAGTTGTATCGTATGACTGCAATAACAAGGCAAGTTGTATCGTATGACTACAATAACAAGGCTAGTTGTATCGTATGACTGCAATAACAAGGCAAGTTGTATCGTATGACTACAATAACAAGGCTAGTTGTATCGTATGACTGCAATAACAAGGCAAGTTGTATCGTATGACTACAATAACAAGGCAAGTTGTATCGTATGACTACAATAACAAGGCAAGTTGTATCGTATAACTGCAATAACAAGGCTAGTTGTATCGTATGACTACAATAACAAGGCAAGTTGTATCGTATGACTGCAATAATAAGGCAAGTTGTATCGTATGACTACAATAACAAGGCTAGTTGTATCGTATGACTGCAATAACAAGGCAAGTTGTATCGTATGACTACAATAACAAGGCTAGTTGTATCGTATGACTGCAATAACAAGGCAAGTTGTATCGTATGACTACAATAACAAGGCAAGTTGTATCGTATGACTACAATAACAAGGCAAGTTGTATCGTATGACTACAATAACAAGGCAAGTTGTATCTTATGATTGCAATAACAAGGCAAGTTTTATGCTATGACTGCAATAACAAGGCAGGTTGTATGGTATGACTGCAATAATAAAGTAAGTTGTATAGTATGACTGCAATAACAAGGCAGGTTGTATCTTATGACTGCAATAACAAGGCAAGTTGTATAGTATGACTGCAATAACAAGGCAAGTTGAATAGTATGACTGCAATAACAAGGCAATTTTTATCGTATGACTGCAATAACAAGGCAAGTTTTATCGTATGACTGCAATAAAAAGGCAGGTTGTATCGTATGACTGCAATAAAAAGGCAGGTTGTATCGTATGACTGCAATAACAAGGCAGGTTGTATCGTATGACTGCAATAACAAGGCAAGTTGTATCGTATGACTGCAATAACAAGGCAGGTTGTATCGTATGACTGCAATAACAAGGCAAGTTGTATCGTATGACTGCAATAAAAAGGCAGGTTGTATCGTATGACTGCAATAACAAGGTAAGTTGTATCGTATGACTGCAATAAAAAGGCAGGTTGTATCGTATGACTGCAATAACAAGGCAAGTTGTATCGTATGACTGCAATAAAAAGGCAGGTTGTATCGTATGACTGCAATAGAAAGGCAGGTTGTATCGTATGACTGCAATAACAAGGCAGGTTGTATCGTATGACTGCAATAACAAGGCAAGTTGTATCGTATGACTGCAATAACAAGGCAGGTTGTATCGTATGACTGCAATAACAAGGCAGGTTGTATCGTATGACTGCAATAACAAGGCAAGTTGTATCGTATGACTGCAATAACAAGGCAGGTTGTATCGTATGACTGCAATAACAAGGCAAGTTGTATCGTATGACTGCAATAAAAAGGCAGGTTGTATCGTATGACTGCAATAGAAAGGCAGGTTGTATCGTATGACTGCAATAACAAGGCAAGTTGTATCGTATGACTGCAATAACAAGGCAGGTTGTATCGTATGACTGCAATAACAAGGCAGGTTGTATCGTATGACTGCAATAACAAGGCAAGTTGTATCGTATGACTGCAATAACAAGGCAAGTTGTATCGTATGACTGCAATAACAAGGCAAGTTGTATCGTATGACTGCAATAACAAGGCAAGTTGTATCGTATGACTGCAATAACAAGGCGGGTTGTATCGTATGACTGCAATAACAAGGCAAGTTGTATCGTATGACTGCAATAACAAGGCAAGTTGTATCGTATGACTACAATAACAAGGCAAGTTGTATCTTATGACTGCAATAACAAGGCAAGTCAGAGTACTTTACTGTTATGGTCTTGCCAATAAGCCGTGTATAGTTTTTATACTAGACTTATGCAGAGTTGACACAGAAAACGTTACTAATAAACCATGCATAAGCAATGGACGTATAAACAGTCTGTAACTATACAATGGGAATTGCTTTGCAGTAGTTATATACACGAAACCCCTTTTTAAGCGTTGTATATAGAGAAAAAATGGCCGCCCCTCTAACAGCTGTTCGTATCGACTGCCATTTTATAGGAGACTATGGTTGCCTTGCAACCACAGAAGAAAAAACCAAAGAGAGCAGAATAATTAGAATAATATTGCTGTAGCTTGTACTCTTTGACCGAAATATAGTGTGGTAATCGATCAGAGCCAGTTGTACTATCGATACTTAACACGGAACATTAGAGCGCTCTATCGGATGCAATGGAGAACCTCAGATATTCTATTACCTTTCGTAACTAAATAATGACGAAACTATGACGTAGCTGTGTAACAGTTATACTGTTATACACGACGTATGTAGTGATTATTAGTAAGGAATTTACACATGACTTATAAACGAGCTATTCATTGTATAAGTATAAGACAGTTAAACGTCTGTATAAGAGTTTTTATTAGTAAGACCGTTAATGCATTAAAATAACAATTTCAACGACGAGATTTTGACGAATAATACATGAAACTTATACATATAAACTATCAATAATACTAATTCAAAAGCAAATTTGCAAAGACTTTTCTTTTTTAATGAAAGCAATGTTATGTTTGCTTACTGCCAAAAACCCACTTCTTGTTATTGCAGAGCACCTCTCAATTGTATTATAGCATTAATATTTTCGAGGATTCCATCTTTCTGAGCACATTTTTGACTGGAACTTCTAGTAGATAAATAGTTAAAAAGAATTGAATGTGCCAGACCTATCTCAAACACACGTTTCATAAAGGAATTTATTGTCCTAATTTTTTCTCATTTCGCTGAACACGAACATTCATCTGCTGTGGAAATCCAGTTTTGCATAAGAATGCTCTTTTTGTGGCCCGAGGTTCGTGTCAGGAGCAATCCCTCGCGACGATTTATCTCTGCCAGAACAAAACACTGCGGTCAGGCCGCCAGTCCGACTCTGGGGTGAAAGTTGAGAGCAGATGTAATCCGTGCTGTGCACGAGTTCCTGGTAGGGGTCTATTGTTGAGGGCAGATGACGACGACGACAATGGAAGTCGGGAACAAAGGCTGAAGACAAGCGCAAGGTTACCATCGCCAGGAAAGGTCTCTATGTTCGAATGAGTGCGTCCTATACAGAGGCCAGTTGCCAATGTTGTCACTTCCAACCAGAGAGATACAATGTCTCATCTTACAACTTCCCATTAGTATGTTCACCACTGTGTCTAACAGCGTTGGATAACTTGTTGCTCGCGACCCAGTGCAGGCTTCCTTTGTCAACTATGCATCCAGGCCAGTTGTAATATGATGAAAGAGTAATGGAACGGAGAAAAATTCTCTCCGGCGCCGGGATTTGAACCCGGGTTTTCAGCTCTACGTGCTGATGCTTCATCCACTAAGCCACACCGGATACCCACCCCGGCGTCGGACAGAATCGTCTCAGATTAATAGTTTCATCTTGTATTGATTGTTCCGATAAGCTGACTATAAGTAATGAAAATTCAATTAGAGCGTCTCTGCCTATCTGTATTAGAATTATAATTTATTGATGTCTTACACACACACACTATTCAAGACCACAACATATTTACCTATTGGCCAGGTTTAAATTTAAATTTAGTATCACAAATGATCTTAATTGGTTGTTTTAACAATCGATAGTATATAAGTGTTTTATGGTCCATATAACCACTGTAAACATATATGGGATAGTATGCATATTCACACACACACACACTATCCAAGACCACAACATATGTACCTATTGCCCAGGTTTAAATTTAAATTTAGTATCATAAATACATCTGAAGATGGTACTCTGACCGCCCTCTGCACTACGTCATAGATGTCTACGAACGTAGGACTAAAGTCCACACATGTGCTGAGGTGCACTCGTTATGAGTGGACTTTAGTCCTATGTCTACGAACGTAGGACTAAAGTCCACACATGTGCTGAGGTGCACTCGTTATGAGTGGACTTTAGTCCTATGTTCGTAGACATCTATGACGTAGTGCAGAGGGCGGCCACTAGAGGGAACCTAACAGTTGGAATAATCTGAGACGATTCTGTCCGACGCCGGGGTGGGTATCCGGTGTGGCTTTGTGGATAAAGCATCAGCACGTAGAGCTGAAAACCCGGGTTCAAATCCCGGTGCCGGAGAGAATTTTTCTCCGTTCCATTACTCTTTCATCGTATGATGACGCAGAATATCTGCATGGAAATATCATATGTACTTCGGTACATTAAAATAATATATAAGTTGTAATATTTCATCCGTCTTCCTTTGGAAAGACCTACTGTATCTCCTTATTTCTTTTTTAGTTGGTTATTTTACGACGTTTTATCAACAGCTATGATTATCTAGCGTCTGAGTGAGATGAAGGTGATAATCCCAGCGAAATGAGTCCAGGGTTCAGCGCCGAAAGTTAGGGTGTGTTTAGTGTGTATATATTTCATACAATTTTAAATTGTATAAAGTCAGTGACAAACAACAAGACGTTTTTGATCGACAGCATGATGTGGACAGGCTATATAGATGGAGTATCGATAATTTTCTTCTGTTAAATCTTAATAAATGTTGCTTTATGACGTATTCTAAAAATAAGTCAGTTGCTCAAGATTCGTATGAAATTAATGGTGTGAAGTTACCTAGAGTAGAATCATTTAAGGATTTGGGTATTTATTTTACACACAACTTATGTTTTAAAATGCACTTAAATCACGTGGTAATTGATGCATATAGAAAATTAGGATTTATAATCAGAAATACAAAAGAATTAAAAAAATATATACTATTGATACTCTATATAGAACTCTAGTTAGGAGTAAGCTAGAGTATGCGTCTGTAATATGGTCACCTCAGTTCCAGTCCCATCAGATTCAAATAGAAAGGATACAGAAAAGATTTTTACATTATTTATATTTTAAAAAACATCACGTGTCGTCTTATGAAAAGCAAATTTCATATAATCAGTTACTTTTTGAATTTAGTTATAAAACTTTAAAATCTCGACGATTAATAAATAGTCAAATTTTACTCTATAAGACTGTTAACGGTATATTGAATAACTGTGATTTTCTTAAATTCCTTCAGTTTAATGTAAAAAAACAGAATTACGTCATCGGCAAACTTTTATTATTCCTATTCCTACAACTGTTTTCTTCAAGAACTCTCCATTGTTTGTTATGTGTAATACTTACAACTCTCTGTCTTTAAACTGTGATTCTCAATTAGATTTCAGTTTAACAGTTGAAAAATTTCATACAATATTAAAAAGAATTGTATTTCCTTAGATAATTAAATTACGAAGAAGTGTATTATAATGTTTTACTCTAGTTTTTAAGTAATTTTGCACCATTATATTGTGCCGTTTTAGTTTCGGCACTCTGTGTTTCTTTCTTTCTTTTCCTTTTTTCTTTCTTATTCATGTCATTTTTCTTGTTGTTAGTCACCCTTACTTCTCATAGATGGCATTCTATTCCGACATTTTAGGTCTCTTTCTCTTATAGATAGCTTGTTTTCTTTCCGCAATTCATGATCTCTTACTTTTCACGTATAAGGAGCGAATTTAAGTTGTCACGTGACATGGGTTTTAGATTTTCATTGGCCCTATTCAAATTAATTACTAATTAACGTCGGTTCTCCTGAGAGGGACGCTTGACGCGGTGCAGTCTGGGGTCGACGCTCGAAGAATATGGTTGTGTGACAACAGTGGAGAGCTGAGGGGTTTTGTTTAGCGACTATCTGTGATGGGCTCACGGATAACCCAGTCCGGGCAGGGATGTGTACTGCTGTAGTCGGGGCTCGATCGGGGATAGTGCCTTACTACATGTAGAAGCGTGGCCGAGCTGTGGTGAGGTGTGCTGTGTGATAACGGAGGCATGAGAGTTGAAGAGAGACCATTGTTGTTTGGTTTCGAGACTGGCCTACCAGGGATCATAACAGGTTTTTCTACATCAGTAATAGTATGTTTCTTTTGATTAGTAGAAGTATATTTGATTTCATACCGAGTATTAGGTAATTCAAGAATAAGCTGGCATTCATCAAGTGTATATTTTACATTGGTTGTGTTTGGTTTCGTATTAGCGCTTTCTGCCACACCCGACAAGTTTGGACTTGTCTAGCAAGTTACTTATACTTATAATCTGTGGGTATAGATGGTGTTACTGTTGTGTGTAGGCCTAATGGTGAATACCAGTTGAGTGAAGATTAGTGGTAAGCCAGTTTCGATGAATTGGTGGAGTTGTAGGTGGCTGTATTTCTACTGCAGCTTTTTGTTCATTTTCCAATTTCCAGAAGTGCTAATTAATAAACGTAAACGGATAGTTGATTATTTATGTTGAGTGTTTTCTTTTGTACCACCTCACCCTTGAGACAATCATCCCTATCATACGTATGACTGCAGGGCAAAACTTAATCTTTTAAGTATCGTTTACATATTATTTATACCAACTTTTTAAAGCAGACAGAGCCCAACCGTTGCAATATTGACATTTGGCACTATATTAACTGCAATATTATATTCTAGCATCTATTACCGTTATGTATTTTCTTTCTTTCGTTCGTGTCGTTTGTTTTGTGTTTTTTTTCTATTATTATGTATTTTGTGTATGTATCTGTGTAAGCCACCTGTAATTGGAAGCCTGCTTCTGTTAGTGATGGATTTAAATAAATTAAATTAAGTAGCACCGAAACAGCTGTAAGCCGCACATGCTTACATAATTAACACGAGTAAGATCGCCATTTAATCAATTACAGTAGCGTGCAAATTAATCCGAACGACGTAATTACTTATCCAAAAACACTCAAACGGGATAAAAAAAAGTATCTAAGACATACCTCAGTCATCTATGTGGCCTTCCTTATTCCTAATAACAGCTCTGAGACGATTTGGCATGGATTCCACTAATTTCCGCAAATATTCTTCATTTCTTCATCGCGAAACCATACACTAATGAGGGCAGAAATCATCTTCTCCTTTGTAGAACAATCCATTTTTTGCATTCTTCTTTTGCAAATTGACCACAAGTTCTCAATGCGGTTGATCTCGGGTGAGTTGCCTGGCCAGGGATGTACCTGAATATTCTTCTTGTTGAAGACTTCTGTAGTTTTTCGAGACGTATGGCATGGTGCCAGGTCTTGTTGGAACACACCTCTGCCATCCGGAAATGAGTTTTGCAGCTGGGGTACGATTCTGGTTTCCAATAAGTGAATATATTTGTTAGAATTCATCATTCCCTTGATAGGTATTAGTGCTCCAGGCCCTTCATGTGTAAAACAACCCCAAAACATTACTTTAGGGGGGTATTTGGGTGCTTGTTGGAGATGAGCTGCTGTTACTTTTTCGGATCCTTTCCGTACGTAAGAAACATGGTGGCCGTAGACCTCGAAATGAGACTCATCGGAAAAAAGTACATTCTTCCAGTCATTCACTGTCCAGTGTTGATGTAATTTTGCCCACATTAAGCGTTTTTTGCACATAACAGGGGTTAGCAGTTGCTTCTTAATAGGCTTACGAGCCCTTCGTCCACCTTCCAAAAGCCTACGCCGCATTGTTGTGACGTGAATATTCGCCCCAGTGGTAGCCATTAACTCGCGGGTTAAGTCGACAGTAGTTAGTCTAGGATTTAATTTACTTTTCCTGACAATTAAACGATCATCTGCAGGTAAAGTCTTCCTTTTCCGGCCACAGTTTCCTTTTTTCTGGGGTGTGGTGGATCCAGTCTCCCTGTATCGTTTTATGATCGAATTAACAGTAGCCAAACCGATGTGACATTCTGCAGCAATTTGCTTGTGTCATAGAAGAATGCTCTGCTAATGTTATAATTTTAGACCGTTTTCGTGGAGTTGTATCCATTTGTGAAGACGACAGAATGTACACAGGATTGCAGTATTAATCTTCAACACAACTGAAATGCTTATAAGTACAAAACGACAGGCAAAATGTCACATATTATAAAAAATAATAACGACAGACCTTCAACAATGGAATTACACGTACTACAGATGTCAATTAAAGCGGTATGAGCAGCTGTGAGGCCAACAATGACAGAAAATGTAAAAATATGTCGTGTTCGGATTAATTTGCACGCTACTGTATTTATATTCAAGTGTTAAAAGTTGTGTAGTAAAGATTCAACATGTAAAATTCTCAGCCAGAATTACAACGTTACAGCAATTGCATAACAGAACTTCTTTTTCTCTAGACGTGTACCCTAAGAATACAATATAATGCAAATATAGGTATGTGTTAGTAGTTGATTCTTCCCTTTAATAGAAGACTCGTCGACGCGGCAGCTGTTTCGGGGTGAAGGAGAGCTTGTGGCTGTATTCGGTGCTGCACGTCTGTAATAACCTCGCCTCCAGGGAGACCCATCTATCAATGACGTCGTTTTAGTGCCTAAATTTGACTTTGATCCATTATACGAGCCATTAAGTTTGTGTCCTATAATTAAATTATGACTAAAAGGTCTCGCTTATGAAAAGATGCAAATAGAATAATTCATTCCGATTAACTTTTTTTCCCCCTACCATGCCGCGCATTACATCGTTAGCTCGTAACATAGGTTCAAGCATTGACTTCAAATTATTTTTTCGCGAAACCTATAATCGGAGACAAAATTGATATTAAACCTTTCCCTTTATCTGTACAAGGTAAGTAATATTACCATACCAACTAACCATAACACATTACAGAAC
This sequence comes from Periplaneta americana, assembly GCF_040183065.1. Taxonomy (NCBI): domain Eukaryota; kingdom Metazoa; phylum Arthropoda; class Insecta; order Blattodea; family Blattidae; genus Periplaneta; species Periplaneta americana. Next base: position 170,369,360 of record NC_091127.1, read on the forward strand.
AGTATGTGGCCATAAATGTTCAATTAAAGCTTTTAAAACTTAAAATAGAGCGTACAAATATCCCATTTCACTACGTGTGTTTGTACTCCAATGCCAATTTACTTTTTAATGGTATTATATTCCCCGAACAGCAATTCAATTCCATTTGGATGTGACCATAATTCTAATACAATGGCTGTTTATAATATCCGACTGCATTTATCCTTGTATTGAGCTCTTTGCTTTGCATTTCCAATATAGATTAAAAAAAAACTTTCCATTTTTGGATTTAAGTTTCTTTTATCAATAGGGTGTATCAGAAATACGGCTATTCGTGTGATTGCATTGTGTGATGACGGTATTATTGTTACAGGAAATATGACATTACTGTTGGAAAGGCAATTCTACACCACGAAAATGCTCAGCTTACATTATTAGACAAGATGGCGTTGAACATGTAACAGCAAATTACAGTGTGGGCAATAACGTACGGTAATGATCGTGAGACCGCAAGACTGGCCGATTTTAACATAGCATTGCAGCTGTTGACTGGAGGGCAGTGGAGAAAACAACTGCTGGTAACGGGAAGCACTCAGAAAGGAAAATCTTCTGGAAGCCTCGCAGTATGTATGTATGTATGTATGTATGTGTGTATGTATGTGTGTATGTATGTGTGTATGTAT
>NC_091127.1:170752521-170760021 GCF_040183065.1 Periplaneta americana
ATTCTATCTATCTATTCTATCTATCTGTCTATCTATCTATCTATCAATCAATCAATCTATCTATCTGTCTGTCTGTCTGTCTGTCTGTCTGTCTGTCTGTCTGTCTGTCTATCTATCTATCTATCTATCCATCCCGTATGATCGATGTTTTCCTGTCTCATGCTCTACCTAAACATGCTGCTTACCGATTGCAGGGGACTTCCTCCCTGTGTTATATCTAAGTAGGTAAACATGGCTTTCACCTATATCGACGGAGCAGTGTATTTTAGTGACTTCAGTTGACAGTTGCTGTTTGTATTAGGTTAAAAGATGGCGTGCTCACAAGCTAAACAGATGCAGTCACTAACCTCAAAGTTGCTCTGGTGCGAACAGACACGAATCTTCAACGCGATTAGGCTGCAACTACAACCAATTTCGGTTCAGTTGCTCCAGTGTGTAACCTCTCCAACACTTTGTTCAATAAAATTGATACTCGAGCATAAACGTTTTGAGTTAAAATTTTCTTACAAATCCTGAAAAAGGAAATTCCGTTGTAATTATCCCGGGACACACCTTCCATCACCACAAAGAACATTTAAGTTAGTGAAAAAAGTGCAAACATATGGTAATCACTGTGACTCTTCAACAAAACGCGTATGCAAACAATTCACGTAATCTGGAGCATTTAAAGGAAAATATTCGGGAAATATAGCAAAATAAACTTCACATAGTTTCTCGCAATTTTTCCAATAGGATTGACGCAAATTTAAGTGCGTCTGATGTAATGCTGAGTACCACTTGATTATTTCTAATACCTATATAATTAAAGGAAGTACTTAAGTAAAGTAAGTTATTAAAATAACAACATCTGAGTGGCGCAGCTCTTTAAAGGTGGTCAGACACTACCTGACTGGATCAACCTGACTGGTGGACACTCGTTATATAGCAGTGAGATTGTTTAAAAAGTACATTGATGTGGTATGTGCTGTAAAGTCGTAATTACATTGTAAATATTATAGAATATGTCTAGAATTGAATGATATACGCTATCCTAAATTTATGACACTGAACAATTTAAATATCGAGGGCTTTTAGGAAAAACATTGTATGTCTCATTCTTTCCTATGCAGTTTTCTAGTAAGACCACGATATGCTTCTCAATTAAATTTCATGTTTCTTAGTTTCGGTATAATGTACTCCGGGCCATATTGTATAGGGCCTATATGTTTTTTATCTCTTAATAATACGTAACATTTTTAACTTTTTAATTCATATCACTAAGCGCCGGTTGTATAAAGCGTTTGAACCGAGATTAAGGGTTAAAAATGGCCGCCATTCAAGTTGAACACAAATTTTCTGTTGTATAAACGCTAATCTAAGTTCATATTTAAGTTAACTCTCGAATTTTCTCCGATTAATCACCTTGAACCTAAATGAAAAGCATTCATATTTAATATTTAACCGGTTTTGAATTTTCTTGTAGGCCTACCCTGCGTAGGCTACAATTGTGAGGTGAATTATGCCTATTTTAAATAATAACATTGCTTAAGGTTGTAGAGTTTATTATTTAGCAGAAGTGAGGTTATGGTTATCAGTAATGAGAAATGTTAGCCTACATCCGAAATATAAACGTCTGTTATTGTTTATCGCTTAAAAATAAACATGCATGAAATTGTTCATAATCTAATGAATTTCGAGTTTATGAAAAAAATATATATATCAAACTAATAAGAAATGTGTATCTTACGGAATAATTAATACATACGTAATATGTGCTGCGTGTATTTTTCTAAATTTATTCCATCACTCACTTTCATTTCGTCATGAAGTAACGCAAAAAAAAAAAAATCAGACATCACTACCGTGCGTGATGTGGGAGGATTAAAAATGGCATATTCACATCACTACCGTGCGTGATGTGGGAGGATAAAAAATGGCATATTCACATCACTACCGTGCGTGATGTGGGAGGATAAAAAATGGCACATTCACATCACTACCGTGCGTGATGTGGGGGGATAAAAAATGGCATATTCACATCACTACTGTGCGTGATGTGGGAGGATAAAAAATGGCATATTCACATCACTACCGTGCGTGATGTGGGAGGATAAAAAAAGAGCATATTCACATCACTACCGTGCGTGATGTGGAAGGATAAAAAAGAGCATATTCACATCACTACCGTGCGTGATGTGAGAGGATAAAAAATGGCATATTCACATCACTACCGTGCGTGATGTGGAAGGATAAAAAAGAGCATATTCACATCACTACCGTTGTGATGTGAGAGGATAAAAAATGGCATATTCACATCACTACCGTGCGTGATGTGGGAGGATGAAAAATGGCATATTCACATCACTACCGTGCGTGATGTGGGAGGATAAAAAATGGCATATTCACATCACTACCGTGCGTGATGTGGAAGGATAAAAAAGAGCATATTCACATCACTACCGTGCGTGATGTGAGAGGATAAAAAATGGCATATTCACATCACTACCGTGCGTGATGTGAGAGGATAATAATTGGCATATTCACATCACTACCGTGCGTGATGTGGGAGGATAAAAAATGGCATATTCACATCACTACCGTGCGTGATGTGGGAGGATAAAAAATGGCATATTCACATCACTACCGTGCGTGATGTGGGAGGATAAAAAATGACATATTCACATCACTACCGTGCGTGATGTGGGAGGATAAAAAATGGCATATTCACATCACTACTGTGCGTGATGTGGGAGGATAAAAATGGCATATTCACATCACTACCGTGCGTGATGTGAGAGGATAAAAAATGGCATATTCACATCACTACCGTGCGTGATGTGAGAGGATAAAAAATGGCATATTCACATCACTACCGTGCGTGATGTGGGAGGATAAAAAATGGCATATTCACATCACTACCGTGCGTGATGTGGGAGGATAAAAAATGGCATATTCACATCACTACCGTGCGTGATGTGGGAGGATAAAAAATGGCATATTCACATCACTACCGTGCGTGATGTGGGAGGATAAAAAATGGCATATACACATCACCACCGTGCGTGATGTGGGAGGATAAAAAAGAGCATATTCACATCACTACCGTGCGTGATGTAAGAGGATAAAAATGGCATATTCACATCACTACCGTGCGTGATGTGAGAGGATAAAAAATGGCATATACACATCACTACCGTGCGTGATGTGGGAGGATAAAAAATGGCATATTCACATCACTACCGTGCGTGATGTGGGAGGATAAAAAAGAGCATATTCACATCACTACCGTGCGTGATATGAGAGGATAAAAAATGGCATATTCACATCACTACCGTGCGTGATGTGGGAGGATAAAAAATGGCATATTCACATCACTACCGTGCGTGATGTGGGAGGATAAAAAATGGCATATTCACATCACTACCGTGCGTGATGTGGGAGGATAAAAAATGGCATATTCACATCACTACCGTGCGTGATGTGGGAGGATAAAAATTGGCATATTCACATCACTACCGTGCGTGATGTGGGAGGATAAAAATTGGCATATTCACATCACTACCGTGCGTGATGTGAGAGGATAAAAAATGGCATATTCACATCACTACCGTGCGTGATGTGGGAGGATAAAAATTGGCATATTCACATCACTACCGTGCGTGATGTGCGAGGATAAAAAATGGCATATTCACATCACTACCGTGCGTGATGTGGGAGGATAAAAAATGGCATATTCACATCACTACCGTGCGTGATGTGAGAGGATGAAAAATGGCATATTCACATCACTACCGTGCGTGATGTGGGAGGATAAAAAATGGCATATTCACATCACTACCGTGCGTGATGTGGGAGGATAAAAAATGGCATATTCACATCACTACCGTGCGTGATGTGAGAGGATAAAAAATGGCATATTCACATCACTACCGTGCGTGATGTGGGAGGATAAAAAATGGCATATTCACATCACTACCGTGCGTGATGTGGGAGGATAAAAAATGGCATATTCACATCACTACCGTGCGTGATGTGGGAGGATAAAAAATGGCATATTCACATCACTACTGTGCGTGATGTGGGAGGATAAAAAATGGCATATTCACATCACTACCGTGCGTGATGTGGGAGGATAAAAAAAGAGCATATTCACATCACTACCGTGCGTGATGTGGAAGGATAAAAAAGAGCATATTCACATCACTACCGTGCGTGATGTGAGAGGATAAAAAATGGCATATTCACATCACTACCGTGCGTGATGTGGAAGGATAAAAAAGAGCATATTCACATCACTACCGTGCGTGATGTGGGAGGATAAAAATTGGCATATTCACATCACTACCGTGCGTGATGTGGGAGGATAAAAATTGGCATATTCACATCACTACCGTGCGTGATGTGAGAGGATAAAAAATGGCATATTCACATCACTACCGTGCGTGATGTGGGAGGATAAAAAATGGCATATTCACATCACTACCGTGCGTGATGTGGGAGGATAAAAAATGGCATATTCACATCACTACTGTGCGTGATGTGGGAGGATAAAAAATGGCATATTCACATCACTACCGTGCGTGATGTGGGAGGATAAAAAAAGAGCATATTCACATCACTACCGTGCGTGATGTGGAAGGATAAAAAAGAGCATATTCACATCACTACCGTGCGTGATGTGAGAGGATAAAAATGGCATATTCACATCACTACCGTGCGTGATGTGGAAGGATAAAAAAGAGCATATTCACATCACTACCGTGCGTGATGTGGAAGGATAAAAAAGAGCATATTCACATCACTACCGTGCGTGATGTGAGAGGATAAAAAAGAGCATATTCACATCACTACCGTTGTGATGTGAGAGGATAAAAAATGGCATATTCACATCACTACCGTGCGTGATGTGGGAGGATGAAAAATGGCATATTCACATCACTACCGTGCGTGATGTGGGAGGATAAAAAATGGCATATTCACACCACTACCGTGCGTGATGTGGAAGGATAAAAAAGAGCATATTCACATCACTACCGTGCGTGATGTGAGAGGATAAAAAATGGCATATTCACATCACTACCGTGCGTGATGTGAGAGGATAATAATTGGCATATTCACATCACTACCGTGCGTGATGTGGGAGGATAAAAAATGGCATATTCACATCACTACCGTGCGTGATGTGGGAGGATAAAAAATGGCATATTCACATCACTACCGTGCGTGATGTGGGAGGATAAAAAATGGCATATTCACATCACTACCGTGCGTGATGTGGGAGGATAAAAAATGGCATATTCACATCACTACTGTGCGTGATGTGGGAGGATAAAAATGGCATATTCACATCACTACCGTGCGTGATGTGAGAGGATAAAAAATGGCATATTCACATCACTACCGTGCGTGATGTGAGAGGATAAAAAATGGCATATTCACATCACTACCGTGCGTGATGTGGGAGGATAAAAAATGGCATATTCACATCACTACCGTGCGTGATGTGGGAGGATAAAAAATGGCATATTCACATCACTACCGTGCGTGATGTGGGAGGATAAAAATGGCATATTCACATCACTACCGTGCGTGATGTGGGAGGATAAAAAATGGCATATACACATCACCACCGTGCGTGATGTGGGAGGATAAAAAAGAGCATATTCACATCACTACCGTGCGTGATGTAAGAGGATAAAAATGGCATATTAACATCACTACCGTGCGTGATGTGGGAGGATAAAAAATGGCATATTCACATCACTATCGTGCGTGATGTGGGAGGATAAAAAATGGCATATTCACATCACTACCGTGCGTGATGTGGGAGGATAAAAAATGGCATATTCACAACACTACCGTGCGTGATGTGGGAGGATAAAAAATGGCATATTCACATCACTACTGTGCGTGATGTGGGAGGATAAAAAATGGCATATTCACATCACTACCGTGCGTGATGTGAGAGGATAAAAAATGGCATATTCACATCACTACCGTGCGTGATGTGAGAGGATAAAAAATGGCATATTCACATCACTACCGTGCGTGATGTGGGAGGATAAAAAATGGCATATTCACATCACTACCGTGCGTGATGTGGGAGGATAAAAAATGGCATATTCACATCACTACCGTGCGTGATGTGGGAGGATAAAAAATGGCATATTCACATCACTACCGTGCGTGATGTGGGAGGATAAAAAATGGCATATTCACATCACCACCGTGCGTGATGTGGGAGGATAAAAAAGAGCATATTAACATCACTACCGTGCGTGATGTAAGAGGATAAAAATGGCATATTCACATCACTACCGTGCGTGATGTGAGAGGATAAAAAATGGCATATTCACATCACTACCGTGCGTGATGTGGGAGGATAAAAAATGGCATATTCACATCACTACCGTGCGTGATGTGGGAGGATAAAAAAGAGCATATTCACATCACTACCGTGCGTGATATGAGAGGATAAAAAATGGCATATTCACATCACTACCGTGCGTGATGTGGGAGGATAAAAAATGGCATATTCACATCACTACCGTGCGTGATGTGGGAGGATAAAAAATGGCATATTCACATCACTACCGTGCGTGATGTGGGAGGATAAAAAATGGCATATTCACATCACTACCGTGCGTGATGTGGGAGGATAAAAATTGGCATATTCACATCACTACCGTGCGTGATGTGGGAGGATAAAAATTGGCATATTCACATCACTACCGTGCGTGATGTGAGAGGATAAAAAATGGCATATTCACATCACTACCGTGCGTGATGTGGGAGGATAAAAATTGGCATATTCACATCACTACCGTGCGTGATGTGCGAGGATAAAAAATGGCATATTCACATCACTACCGTGCGTGATGTGGGAGGATAAAAAATGGCATATTCACATCACTACCGTGCGTGATGTGAGAGGATGAAAAATGGCATATTCACATCACTACCGTGCGTGATGTGGGAGGATAAAAAATGGCATATTCACATCACTACCGTGCGTGATGTGGGAGGATAAAAAATGGCATATTCACATCACTACCGTGCGTGATGTGAGAGGATAAAAAATGGCATATTCACATCACTACCGTGCGTGATGTGGGAGGATAAAAAATGGCATATTCACATCACTACCGTGCGTGATGTGGGAGGATAAAAAATGGCATATTCACATCACTACCGTGCGTGAAGTGAGAGGATAAAAAATGGCATATTCACACCACTACCGTGCGTGATGTGAGAGGATAAAAAATGGCATATTCACACCACTACCGTGCGTGATGTGAGAGGATAAAAAATGGCATATTCACACCACTACCGTGCGTGATGTGGGAGGATAAAAAATGGCATATTCACATCACTACCGTGCGTGATGTGGGAGGATAAAAAATGGCATATTCACATCACTACCGTGCGTGATGTGGGATGATAAAAATTGGCATATTCACATCACTACCGTGCGTGATGTGGGAGGATAAAAATTGGCATATTCACATCACTACCGTGCGT